>NC_045511.1:54710681-54853181 GCF_009650955.1 Corvus moneduloides
AATTTACAGAGAAAAAGAGGATTGAAAAAAAAATTATTGTGTGTGTGTGTACAAGTAAATAAATACCATGGCAGGGGTTTTTGTTGTGGTTTGGTTTTTGGTTTTTTTGGGGTGGGTGGGTGAGTGTTGGTTTTTCTTTCCCTTCTGTAGGATGCTGTATTTTTTTCCAGGGATTCAGTTATTAGCAAATTGTGCCACTTCCTAATACTAGTTCCACAGAAAAGTTCTGGTAGCCCTTAGGACAGTGTCTGGCGCATATAAAGAAAGAAAAATTAGGACTGGCAGAGACCCGTTAACTAACAGCTTCAAAAGTCAGTAATTTTTATTGCAAGTTGAAACTTCTGTGTTTCTGAGGACACAGTCAACAGAGAGTCCCAGGAATGAAGGTTTTACTGTCCTTTAGTTTTAGTATTGTAAATCAGCTGTGTAGCACAAACATAAGCTGTTTTAAACTTTGGATGTGATACTACCTTGTTTACGTATTTGCAGCAATATTTGCCTGTTGCTTCACAAATTCAAAAAAACTTCAGGATTCAAAAAGTGATAGCCTTTTTAAGCAACACAAAACCAGACTGCATGTGATACTAATTAGCAAAGTATTACCAGTAAAGAGTTGCTGATGTTTAAAAAATACCTATGTGTTCTTGCTATGTGCTGTCTATTCAGGAAAGCTTAAGTATTCATAAAACAAAGAGAATTTGAGAGTTATCTTTTTCTAGAGCCCCAAGTGTATCAGCATTTCACATGGTGTTTTTCATCAGTATTTTTTATTTTAAAAATATTAACAAAAAGGTTTTTAGGCTGTGTTTTATGTATACAGAAGGGTCACAGGAGGTAAAAATATTTGTTACCATGAGGTAGTGTAACATTCTGTGATTATAAAGTTAATCTGTTTTAAAAGTTTTTGCCATATAATGAGCAATATAAAGTACAGTATTTATTTTTATGTTCTTAGGGTCTTCCACAGCCATAATTTTACCAACACAGCTGTTTGACCCAGTGACATCATGTTTTGCATATTTCTGCATTTTAATGAGTTACTCATTTAAAAGGTTACAAAGAAACCATAACTCATAAGTAATTAAATTATTTAGCAGAAGTATAAGAAGGTCTTCTGACATGGGAAGGTCACTGTGGGAAGGAAGGAGCATCAATGTACTGAATTGCACCTGTTTGTTGAAGATAGGTACAGACCAGAAGCTTTACTGTTAGATTACAATTGTCTGTTTTCTCAGGGAATGACTAAATACATGCACATACTAAAAGCAGCTGAATTCTCTGTCATTGAGATAGTGGATTTCTGGTCACAAAACACTAAATGGGAGTTGTCTTTCAAGACTTTGGATAACTTCAGTATTTTACAGAAAACACTTACGTGCATGATGTGTTTTTCATTTAGAATACTGAAATACAGACCTACCAAGAGATTGGCATTTAATCTTTTCCCATGGTAGTTTAATACATATAAATTTCTGGAAATGAAAGGTAAAGTATAAGATCTTGGCATCTTGGGTTGCCTTTCTTCAAGCTAAATATATTACAAATCAGAAAAAACCCTGAGCCCATTGAAATATCTGGATTTGAGAAAGAGAGGGTGTTTACAATAATTTTACACTATTACAACAGCAAAGGAAGTAAAGTTTATTGTAGAATAAATTTAGTTACTTTTTTGTGTGGTGTTACATAGAAAATACACAATGACTATTTGGGGGTATATTCATCATGAAGTGCTAATGAGAATAATCAAGACATACTGTGACATTTTCAGGGAGGAGGTAAAGTGTATTGAAAAACGAATTTGCAGTTGAGAACTTTTACTGTCAGCTAATGGGATGCTTGGAAATACCATAGAAACATTAAAAAAACCCTGCAATCCAGCTTTGCATCTGCACCTTATTTAAACGTAACTTTCAGTAGGTAACTGATATTCTCCTTGGTTTCCTTATTGATAGATTGTTTAGAAAAAATAATTCCTTGTTATTCATGTGGGCTTTATTAAAATTATTTTAATTATTTTATTTCTGGTTTGTTGCTTTCAAAAAGTTCTACGTAAATGTAAATAACGTTTTCATTAAAATCTTAGTTCTTGTTTCTTGTACCCCTCTGAAACATTTGAAACTTTTGTTGGAAAAGAGATTAAAATAGGTCTTTAAGGCAATAGGAGAGAGGATGAACTTTTGGAGTACGGACTTCAATTACAGAAGGGGTTCCTGTAGGATATCTTGAGGACAAACTGGTGGGTTCATTCTTTCACAGGCTGTATAGACTCCAAAGCTTCTTTGCACTTAGTGAAGAAAAGCAGAAGCTGGTTTTTACAGCCGGAGCAGTTGTTATGGACAGATTATTTGCAGCCCAGTATCCTGCCTGCATGGCTGGGGTGGATTCACTTCCATTCAGTTGCCAGCAATTTCTCCAAATAGCCCAAATCCCACATCAGGGAGAGGTGGTTGGTCTGATGTTTATTAAACAATGCTTGAAGCAGTAGTTGAACATGAACAGAGTTCTTTCTGTTAATTCACAGAATTAAATTAATGCTATAGCATAGGTTCTTGTGTCTCACTTGCCATGAGAAATAATTTTCTGCTGCAAATCCTAGAGCAACTAGTGCTGGTAAAGGCATGCAAGTTCCCTACAAAGAATACAGTAAGCAACTTAGGATGTAAAAATCCTTTTAATTCATGGATGTTTTTATTCAGTTTTGACCTTGCGAACAAACAGAATAAAACAGGGTTGCAGATCTAACACTCAGACATATTTGGGTTGCTAATTATAGAGAGATGTAAAACATTAATTCTTTTCAAAACTTTTCAACAGTAAACCCAAAATGTGGGAACAGCTTTTCTGGTAGGTTTTTGTAGCCTCGAACATTGATTTGTTTAGTATGCACTAGCACCAAATGAACAAATAGTAAAGTAGGACATAGTCATGGCATGTTTAATAATTTCCAGCATAAAGGTTGTGAAATAAGATGAACACAGTTCTGCATGCAAATAGATTTGGACATAATGCAGTGATGACTTAGAAGGCAGTAACAGAAAGGAAATGAAGAGTTTATTGTTTCTATAGCTCTAATATCCATTAAAAGTTAGTTACACAGCAGGTGGCAGTTTGGCTAAGTGTAAAGTGAATGTTTTGAAATAAATAGCTGCTGGGTGACCTGGGATGTCAGGGCTCTAGACAAGGGTGTGTGTTTGTCAATATATCCTACATGTTTTACAGACTCCTCAGGGACCAGGAGAAGATACAATTTCACCTTTTCTGTGCCAAAACATTTTAATTATATCTTCTTCCAAGTACAACGGTTCAGTAACCAAGGAGCTGACATTGATGCATGTGTTGATAAAGCTGAAAACATTCAAAATGAGATTAACAAAGATTTTGAGGGAAGGGTGACAGCTAATTTTGTACAGTATTCTGCATCTAATTCAGGTCAGTGTAATGGTAGAATATTTTATAACTGCTGTGTCATCTAGAAAGACTTTTATGATGCTTTGTGTATTTAAAGATTCGTGTATATGAAGGTACAGTTCTTTATACATTGTTCAAACAGGTTATAACTTCTTTATTGAACATCTATTGGTTGTCACTATAAACAAGAATAAACTTAAGCATTTAGAAGCAATTTCACATCTCCATCTGCATTAATCACAGTAAAATGTTCCTTTTTTTAATTCACCTTCAAAATATTGACTTCAGATGTGAAATGGAAGCAAAACTACCGCACACATTTTGTGGCATCACTTAATATTTGCAAAAAAATTGGATGGAAAGTTATAGTAAGTGTATTTAAATAATCAAACTGCAGTTTCTTTGTATTATGTTCAGTCCTTTGAGAACATCTCTGTGTATTTCTGCTCTGTTCTCCTCCTCGTTTGAAGGTAACTCACATTCTTCCACTTTTCTTTTTGTTTGCGAAATTTTCTCCTCTTTTTTATCCATTTAGTTCTCCATCTGCTTTCACTTTTGTTTGCTTGGGCCGTCTCTCATCCCAACTTGATAATGAGGAATGCAGTGTGACCCTGACCTCTATCAGCCCATGCATGACCTTCTGACTCGCCCACATAACCTTTGACCTTCTCTTTGACAGCTTGATTAATTACCCTGTGTTATGATTTATGAGTAAGTGCTATGTAAAAATAATAGACAACAGGTGGTCCTCTAAAATCTTTTTGTGGCACGTTTTCTTTTCCTGCCTAACCTGATGAGCTGTTTGAAGTTTGGAACTTAGTGGGACAAAGTGTGTTTGGCAGAAGCATGGCAATTTTACATACTCGGACACAGTGCTGGAATTCAGGCGGCTGAGGTGTATCTGGAATGGAAATATCACAATGTTAGCAGGGTGCAGTTGCCAAAATGTATGTTGGGTGGAAACAGAAAGCGGAATCAACTGACATTTCAGGCGTTTCAGTCACAGGTCACGTCTTGAGAAAATTGCTCAAATAATGGAGGGGGCATTTTTCAAGCTGAGCTGCATCTCCAACAGCTATGTTTACTTTAACGCTTCACTAGTGACTTCTGATTGGTTGTCATGACCTCATCCTGCTGTTGCACCTACAGTGTTGCAATAGTGACATAGATGTACCCTTCTTGCAGTAAAGATGGGAAATGAACAGAGCATAATTCTTTCAGAAAGATGAATGGACATTGCTGTGTCTGTTTTAACCACAGGCAGGTTTAAGAGCAGTGAGTTTTGAGTTGTATTTCCCCAAGGAATTAATTCTGGTCTTGCTGCTGACCATCCAAATAGAAACCTGAACTTGAAAATTCAGGTTGATCAAGCATAGGAGAGTAATCTCTTTCAGATCCTCACTCACAGTCCAAAAAGATAGTTACATAGCTCAAAAGATACCTCTCCAGCTCTGACCTCTCTTGTCACATATGGTGTCCCACCCTGGTGGATTAATATGCAGATCTGAGTGGTCTCGGCTCAGTATTCATGTGTCAGGCAGGGGAAATTTCAAAAGATTTGGAATTTACTTTAAATACTTTGAAGTTCTTTTTTTAACCTTGCCCTCGAACTTCCAGTAAGAGGCAGAAAGCAATCTCCCATTTCTGACTCATGTATTATAATGGAAAAGGCCCTTCTACATTGTTCTGACTTAGTAGTAAAGGTGTTGTAACAGAGATACATGATTCTTTCCAACTCTTGACTTTGTAAGCCTGCTTTTCATTTTGTCATCACAATCCTCTACCTCCAGAAGCAGCAACCTGGAGAATGGTAGGAGTTAGTGTAGATTGAATTTCACTTACCTTGAAGCATTACCACGTGGGGGGAAGAGATGTTAATTGGGTGCTTTAGTCTGAGAGAGAAATTGCAATTTTGTAGATTAGGGGCTGGGAGTTCTATTTGTCAGTGTCTGTCCTAGTTATAAGGTCTTATCACAGGTACACTGATGGCTGAAGATTGGGGGGGGTAGTTGTCCTTAAAGCTCAGCATTTTACCATGAAAAAACTTTTTAGAGAGTGGTTTCCCTTTCTGTGTACACTGGACACACAGGAGAAAACTATTACATTGAAAACATACCTAATGTTTGCATACCACCTAATACCACTGAGGGTGGCGAGATTTAGAAACCCTCCTACTTGATTGGTACTTACTGAAGTCATAGGTCACTATGTTTCAATAATGATGTAAGATCATCATGGCTGAAATTGGTATTTTTAATGACATTGATTTGTTTAGTATAGCTGCATTAGCACCAAATTAACAAATAGTAAATTAATACATAGTAATGGCACATTTAATACTTCCCAGCATAAAGATACTGTATATGGTGAAAAAAGATTGCTACAGTCCTGCATGCAAAAAAGTATTTCTGAACATGGCTTTCATTTTAAAGGATGCTTTTTAATGAATGTGATTTTTGTCTGTGTTAACAGTTATGCCAAAGACGGTATCTCATCTGTTATTAAAGTTTGCTAAAGGCCTTTTTTTGAGATATTAGTGGTCTCATGTTCTGAGTTTTGCATTGACTTGCACTCTTCTCAAATTCACTGCATTAGAGCTCCTCCTTTTTTTTCATTTTCTGATTGCATTAAACTTCAACAATGCAGCTATGCCCACATAAATTACATTTTTAAAAAATTAATCAAAGTTAAAAGCCGCATTGTTTACAGTGATGTTCTTTAGTTCAGAGTATTCCTGTTCAGTAGCATATACTCAAATAAAGGCTGAATGAGAGCGGTTGTAATTGGGTATATTTTACCAGTCGTTTTATTTTTCCATGTCGATTTTTATATGTTACTCTCAAATCTTCTTTCTGGTGCCATTGTTTTCATCTTGAAATTTAGGATGCAGAAGTTCAAGGGAAAGGGAGATACACCCTATCATGTAAGCAAAACAGTCCAAAAAGAGATTACTTTCCAAAGAGAAAGACTTAGGCTTTCCCATAATTGAGGGGAAAAAAAATCTTAGCTCATTTATTACTTAATTATTTTAATTCTGCTGACAGGAAAGGCCTGCTATCTGGGAGAAATTGTAAAAAAAAAAGGTAAAGGGAGTCATGTTACAGTGCTTAAAATAGATTTGATAAAAATCCTTTAATTGATTTATAAAATAGTGAATTTAAAATTAGAATCATATTTCACCTGTTGATATCTATGTGAAAAATTGACATTGTGTCCTCAGAAAATGGGACAAATTAGTCATGTAATTTTAAGTTACATGATCAATAACTTAGACAAATTCCACTTCTTTGATGATTTGTGTGTCTGTTTGGTGATCAGGTTAAAGTGGACAGAGTTTCAAATCCCTGTAACACTTGTGGATTTGTAATAGACATATGAATTTTGCATTTCACATTGTATAGAAAGCAAAACAAATCAATACACAGAACGTCTCTGCTCAAAACAAGCAGGTCAAGAAGATTAAGAGCTCCAAAACTACCAGCCTGCCAAGTACTGCAAAAACTGGCAGTAGCAAGCTCAAAAACTATTCTTTCATATGAATTTATGAATGTTTGTAAGCCATATTCTTCTCCGTGATGAATTTTGGGCATCAGAATTTTCCAAGCTGGAAAGTTCATGTGTTCATAGTTCAGCATTGGGCATTAATATGGCCAGGCATGGCATGGATATATTTTAAAATTTGTCTTTCATTTTCTATTTTCTTTCTCTCTTTCCCTATTGTTTATTTATATATCTGCCTGTTTGTTTATATTTATCCCAGTTGAATTCATGGCAGGCAGGGCAGGGGAATCATGTGACAGGAGATCTGTTATGGTGCTGTATCTAACAAAGAGACAATTTTCTCTTTGGCCTATTGTGATCTTTTTTGACTACGTCACTTATGCCAGAGGTAGTATCCTGCATGCCTCTCTTTCACCCTGTTTAGCAGAGTGCAACTGTGCCCTTTAACATGGTTTTTGGTGGGAGGAGAAGCTACAGCAGACGTTTGAGAAGGGCACAAGGACGAGGGGTAGGAACTCCCTTCAGATGAGATTTTGATAACTAGTCGAGTGTGTCCAACTGTAGAAAATCACTGAGTGACAATCTGTCTACCTGACAGTGGCCACAATGAACTACAAGGTTTGTGAATGGCTCTACAGATTAGAATAAAGCAAGCCCAAATAAAGTATCTTTCGTTGGGGTGGAGTTGGTTTGCTCTGGGCAGCTAGGTATTGGGGACCTCTTTTGATCCTCATGCCTGGACCGAGTGCAAAATGAAGCACCAAGTGAAAAGCTGGAATAAAGCTGTTCCATTAGATAATTAATATAGATGTTTCCAAAAAGTAAGTCTTTACTAAAATTTACTTCTAAAGGATAGCTTGATTTTGACTGGGAACCCATGTTAACTTTAAGGACACATCTGTTAAATGCTTGTGCTTCTCTTTTTTCCCTTCATTTGCAATTATATCTTCCACAAATACTATGATTTTTGTGTGATTTGCCATCATTTAAAAATCTTTAAATTTGATTGGCTGATTAATTCAAGATTTATTTCTCATTCATAAATTCATATTTTTTCAACCAGCTCATTTCCTGCAGCACAAAAATATACCTTATATGCTCAAAAGCATCCTGCAGGTCTCACATTTGCTCTGGATTTGTTGAATATACAGCATAATCCCAGTGAACTTTTACAGCAGATTTAAAGATGCACTAAAAAGTCAGACCCACTATAGAGAGTTGACTTGTAAGCAACACCACTGAATCAGTTTTGGTATTGATTCATTGTTACTGCTGCTATTTGCCTCTGCATGGTGTGCTTATTGTCAGCTAGACAAAAGGTTTTGCTATTTTAAAATGTGGTGAATAATTTTCACATGCTTTCTTTAATGTATCTACCTTTGTATATAAAATCTCTCAATTCTTTTTCTTTTAAAGGTTTTTACTGGCTGGGCATAAAGCTTTTTATTCATTATTATGTGGAGTTCTTAAAGGAACATTTTGCTTTTAGTTCCTGTATTATTTTCTGAAAAAGTCATATAAAGTGCTTATGAATAAAACAACATACTAAATTATTTTAAAGGTAAAACAGGCAACTTTTCTGATGCTGAGGGATGTGTATGAGCGTAAGTACATGCACAGATACATATTCACACATCAATATCCCTTTAATGACAGAATATTCTTTAAAACCCTTCTATAAATGATGTTGTGTGAGGTTTCTGAAATAAATAAAAAAGTTCTAAAGAGCATTAAAGTATATGCAAAGCATTTTCAAGCATTAAATCTCCCTTTTCACATTTCTTCTTGTTTGTGTGTGTGCGTGTGACTCTCTTCTAAAACAGGAAGGCTATGGAGTAATAGTTCTGAATCCCAATGAGAACTATATTGAAGTTGAGAAGACAAAAGCCCAAATACAGCTGTCTTCTGATATCTCAGAAGAACCTGCAGAAAAGAGGGAAAGAAAAGATAAAATCCCGAAGGAAACAAAGAAGCGACGTGACTTCTACGAAAAGTATCGAAATCCACAAAAAGAAAAGGAAACTATGCAGATCTATATTAGAGTAAGTTTCTTTTGGTTTTGTTTGCCCTTCTTTATTGATGTATACATATGTTTATTGCCTCTATTGGCTAATAAATAGCATTCTTTTTTAAAAACAAATACATTACTGAGATGGCGTTCAAGAGTTTATACAGAATTCCTGTCTCTTTATTCTATTGATATTTTTGGTCATTTATTGATTGTGATGTTTTGGAAGTGGTACAAAACATTTCTTTTAATTTCAAAGGGAAACTTCAAATAAACCCCAAAGGAACTCACTAGGGTTATCAAGAAAGAAATGATTTAAGAAAGACTTAGTAAAAACAATTTTATAAAGAGAGGTGTTCATAAGAAAAACTTTGTAGTGAAGCTTAGGCAACATATTAGCTTCACATGTCATGTATGCATTTATTGTATTATATTGTATTATATCGGGGAGGCAGTATTTATAGCCTGATAGTTTTTTATCACCTGCCAAATTAATAATGTATTGTGGAAAATACCAGTGTTCATCTTGTGTGGTAGCAAATTTATCCTGTAATGTGTTGTTTTTATATGAGCAGCCATCCATTGTGTTTGAGCTGAACTTCTAAAGGCAGATAAAGGAGGAATCTTGCTAATATATTAATAAATATTTAGGCTAGAATAATTTGAGAATGGTATGATGAAGAAACTCTGTCCCTTGCCCTTTTCTGACTCAGTGAACCTTTGCACTTTGTAATGCTACCAGCATGGGATCATTATAACAGTGCTATCCGAGGATTTCTAATTCTGCAGGGGGCACAAACAATATTATTTGCACATTGGCACATTCTGCTTCGTATACATGCTATGTATAATACATTCCAGACTGAGTCATACAATTTCCAAAACCCTTACTATGAAAGTTAACATTTTCATTCAACTGTAAAACACGTCAGAAACTCCACAGTGAAGGTAAAACAGTAAAAATGTATGCCTTTCTGGTGAGAAACAGAGAAAAATCCAGCACAATACATGTTAGAATCATCTTAAATTTTAATATGCCCCTATTAATTCTTTTTAGCATAACAATTTTTGTAGAAGAAATCTAACTTTGCTGGGTAGTTAAAAGGGTTAGTAACTTGGATACAAGATTGTCATGAATACCATAAATATTTACTGTGTCTTTTGAGAAATATCTGAGTGTGGGAAACAAAAGAACGCGGGTATATATGTTCAAAGTCACCAACAAGGCACTGTGTTTTCTCTTTGCTGCTTTTTTATGAGATGGTGTTCTGCCCACTAGCCAAACTCTCCTTCTTAAGAGGGGCAACCAGTCTTAAGGTCCACGAGAATCCAGTGGACAATGTTGCTGTATTGTTTGAACAGAAGTCCAGTCAGCGTGGAGATTCAGTGTTCCCTTGTTGAAAGTGAACCTTTTTATCAACCTTTTGAGCAATTCTACCTTCTCATGACTCTTGCCTGATGAGGCATGAAATTTGGCTTCGGGAGGTTTGACCCCCCCAAAATAAAAAATATGTAACTCCATCTCGTGTTCCTTTCTTCACAGCTCTGTGCCCTAAATATGACTGTTGATATTTGCTTTATTTGATTTTCCTCAAATCAAGGAAAGAAGTAATATATGTTTTAGTGAAAGTGTGATTGGTGGTCTCCTTCCTCAGGCCAATTGATTGAAATTGGGTTTTCTGATGAAGTTGGTGTTGTATTCTGAAATAATTATTTTGGGGTTTTTTTCTTAATAGACTCTAGTACAGATAGTTTTTTGAAACAGAAAGAAAAACGTACCTGCTTTAGTATATTGTGGGACAAAACAGTGCAATTTCCCTGCTTACCAGTTTCTGAAACAAAACTGGACCATCAGTAGGGTTCCATTTACTCTGTTGGTCAGAACTGTTAAGTCTGTAGGAATTGCAAGAGGTGCAATGCCATATTTGCAATTTTCGTGCCTCCCATGCTTGAGTCCATAGGATTGCTCTCTGCCTGCACCCAGGGACTTGCCTCCACAGGCTGCTGTGGGAACAGTGTTGGTGCTGGTTTGCAGTGATCTCAAGGGGCAATTCAGATACAATTTTTACTCGCTGTATAGTATAGCGTACATTTGACTCACTAGGCTCTTAAATTAAAACATGCTGTCACTCAACACAGATATTTAAGGATGGTATATGATTTGTAATGATCTCATCAAAGAGTTTTGAAAAACCTGAGCAGGCCTCATGTCAACTTTGCTAAGTAGGAAAAAGTGGTACAGACAGACTAGATGAAAAATTTCCTCACAGGAAGGCTTTAACTTTATCTAACATTGAAGGAAAATATGGTTGTATTAAATATGCTGGAGAAATTATTTCAGACAGTTAAGCAGCAGGAATAAGTATCCTCAGTTATGTTCTCATAGGGTCACTGAGATCTGTTGTGATCTGATGAGGAAATGCCATTTGAACAAATTAAAGCTGTCTGGTTGATGTTCCTACTTGTGCAGCTACATTTGCCAAGAATTGGACAATTAGAACTCTTCCTTGGTAATTATCTTTAAGTTTTTTCTTCATTTTCATAGTGAAAAAAATAGCTGGGGTATTCAAGAATATGTAAAAGCAGAGTCTTAAAATATAAAATATCAAACTGCACTGTATTTTTACACAAAATGAGTATAAATAAAAATGACTGTGGCAGTGTGTAGTGCATTAAGCATAGTGCTTTTGAAAGATCAAAGTACTAACTGTTTCATGCTGGAAGTTTCCTTAACTATGAAATAATGTACTTTCTGGCATACATTATGGCTTGTTAAAGGAACTGATTTGGTCTGGGTAATAAACATCATGTCAAACATTATGGCAGGAAAACCTGCTTAATATGTTTTGTAATAAGACAGATTTTTTTGTTCTTGAAAACATCTGCCAACTGAATTCACAAGTGAAGACAGAAAATGTCATCAATTCTGTAACATTCTTGTAAATTTGATTTCAATTTTAGCAATGCAAACCAAGAAAAAAAACTTTTTGATAATCAGCATTGACTATAATACTTTTATGGAATGATTAAACACAAGCATTTTACTTTTATATAACGCGCTAATGAATGCATATGAATTTTAATACTCTTACTATTCAGATTTTAACAAGCATATTGACAGATCATTTTAAAAGCATCTGGTTTTTAATGTGTTGAATGGAGGATTGAGTAAAATAGCTAAATATGTACATACATCCTTTTTAAAAACATATTTCTATCCTTCGTTATAAATATTACCGTTTTTTCTTAGACCACCAGAGGCTGCTCTGTACATACAGGCTAATGCTTTCTCCCCAGAAACTTATTATGCTAGCCAGCCTTCACTTGTTACTGAACTAAACTGAGAATTTGTTGGTCTCTAACCTTTTTCTGTGGAAACAGATCATGCAGGCTTAAATGTGACATGATTATTACTTCCATTCTCAGCCATCTCCCATTCTCTGAAGATTTTCACACTGACAGTACCTTTTCTATGTTAGAAGATACTTAAAAATGTAAATTAGTATTTTCCCCCTTCTAAACTGCATTCACCACTTAAATAAGTAAACTGAGTTGATTCTGAAATGTTAATAAAGAGAAAATATAAATTGCATAATTTTATAGCAATAGTAATTTGCAATAATATTGTTTCCCCAACAGTTGAAGGATATCAAAGAGGCAACCAAGGAAGAAGTAGGAAGGATCACTTTTATCAGACCAACTAATGGGGTCAGGTTTTGTGGACAAAAGGGATAAGACTCTCCAAAGCCTGTATGCTAGGAATTTTGTCCTTTTTTTCCCCACTGAGCTTATCTGCTTGAATAATTCTTATTGCAAATATTATTTTTACTATAGCACAATCTAGAACAGTGCCATTTCTATTAACAGCATATTAATGAAATTAATCTTGGATGTAACATATTTTTCATAAATAATTTCTCCTATCTTCTGTGAGAGATTAAATAGGAAAAGATCATGTGCAACCAGTTAATTTGTTTTATTAAAAATGGATACATCTGGATGATTTGTGCCAGTATTTAGGAAGAAGGCAGTTGTGTTAATATACAATTAAGTAAGCAATGACTGCTGGCATATGGGAAATCCTGGCAAGTGTGCAAGCACAGTTGTGCCATTTCTGCTCATTGTTCAGTGTGGCTGACACGAAGCATAGCCTGACTGAAGGTCACGGCAGAGTGTCCGCTTATGTGGGATGACCTTTCAGTGCCATGGATTTCTTTCACATTGAAGATTGAGCCATTTCCCAACATAGCTGCAGTCCCACCAGCTGCCGTTTTCACCCTGTGGCCATCTCTGGGCCAATGACCTACCCTCTGATTTGGCAAGGTGCACGCCTGCTCTTGTCCAAAGCCTGTGTGACTACATTAGCCTGCTGCTGAGACAAAGCTAATAAGCCCTTTATTCCATCAGAGGAGACAAAATGACAAGCTTTAGACAAACAGCTCCTGAGAGGTAAGGGACAGGTTCAGCACAGAGAATGCCTGTGGCAGACGTGGGCATCAGGACTTCAACGTCTAGAGTCTCATGCTGATGTTTTGTTGCCCCTTCAACAAACAATGCCTGTTTTGTTTCACCTTTTACAACTGCCAGCGTTACTTTATATATACCTCTGAAATAACACATGGTTTTACTCTGCCCACTTTTAAAGCCTGTTAGTTTTGTATGTTCTTGAGAAATCTCCTTCGCTTGTAAGCAACAGCAAAATCATGCTGATAGTAAAAAGCTCATGAGAACTGCCTAGAAACTGCTGTGGTGGTGGTGTTCTTGCCCCATGTTGGGGCTGGGCACTGGGCATTCAGAGCTGAGAAGACACTGCAGTTCAGGTGCTGGAACATAAATACGTAATGACATTCTGAGTGCACCAGGAGCATCTGGAGAGATCTGGTCTTCAGAACGTGTGCCACCAGAGATCTTCACCATCCTGGGCCAGCAGCTGGAAATTAAACATCTACAATGACAGTTAGCACCTGCAGTTAGGCTTCCACATCGTTCCTAAAAGGTCAGATAAGGTTTAAGTTCCTATAGTTTCTGTAAATCAGGAAAAATATGTATATGTCATGTTTCATTTCTATAGATACTACGATGAACAGGCATCTTACATTAAATGGCTGAACTATGGAGAGTTTGAACTAAAGTAGTTATAATAATTTATGCATAGGCTATTAAGCATGAGCAGCTAACTTAGATATTTTTAAAATCTTGAGATTATAAAGATTTATTATGGTAGGTTTTGCATCTGCTAATCCTGAATAGTTTTATTTGTCTTCTTTTCCTTGAGCAACTGAGAAGTCAGAGACGCAGGTAAGCACTGAAGGGAAATTCTGTATCTCCTGAAGAACACCATTGGCTCTTCTCTCTGCTATACCCTCTCTTTGTTCTGTGTTTCACAAGTATGGTTTAATCAAAGAAAAGGAATAAATTGGGGCCATCTAGCTTTGGTGTCTTTCAGACATTCATTACATGATGCCAATAAAGTGTCCATTGTTAGATCCAGTTCCTAAAATGTGAGGCAAGCCATGTAAGTTTCCACAAGAAAGAAGCAGCTTGCATCTCTCCTCCCACTACGAGCTGTATGGTGCTCCCATGGTGCTAAAAAAGACTCTCACTCACACGTCAAAGGAGTCCTCCTTCCTTTCAGATGGGATTCAGGCTCATAAACCTGGCCAGTTCATGAGGTAATGGTGAAGAGAGCTGGCTCAGCAGAATGCAGACATACTTGTTGAAGGCAAAAGTGAGTTAAATCATTCGAACATCTTGTACTCCAATATTGCCTGGTTTTGATTGTAGACTGACTGCAGTGAAGGACTACAAAGACCTTGTAGGTCTTCTGGTCCAGTGCAGATTGCTCTCTGCAGGTATCCTTTATCGTTTATCTAACAGAACAAAAGGATTTTAGCTGATACCCAAAAACACGGATAACATTCTCTAACCTACTGCATACCAGTTGCATGTTTTGATACTAGATTTCAATGTGTTTGGGAAAATTGGCAGAAAGAATTTAGCAGTATACCTTTTTGCAAAACTTTAAAGTTCTTCACGTTTTTTTCTTGGGGACGAGTCAGCTATAAGACCCTTGATATACTGAGAGATGATAAAAATTAATATCTGTGGTAAATATTTGTAGCTGTCTTATATCCTTATAGCAAAATAATGCTTTTCTATGGAGACATACCACCCCACCAAACCACTCTAGAAATATTTATGTGTTTTGGATAGAAGGACATGAGGACATGAGGGCTGTACTGCAGTGCATGGAGGTCAAAAAAACATTTGTGGAGTCTAGGAACTGAATGTCAGCAGACAGGGAACTGGTACAGGATGCACAGTAAGTTCAAGGATGTTTTCACCTCATCTGTTACAGAAAACAAAGTGTATATTCAGGAAAAAATGTGAAGGGAAAAAAAAACCTATATTTTGGGATTAAGATAAATCTGGTGGTTCCTGTGTAGGCTGCTTGACTGCCTGCAGCAGTGATGGCTGCCAAAGGGGCTAGAAATAGTGGAGGAAACAGAGGCATGGAACAATGTGGAGTAAGCTGCCCAGGAAGAAATGTCTGTTCTACCGTGCAATTCTTACGTGGCTGAAATTTGAAAAATTAAGTATTGTAGCAATTAACTATTTTAATTTTAAAGTCCTTACAGGTTAAGGATTTTACTAACTAAAATCCTCACTTTTTGTGAATTTATATACTGTGTGATGTTATTTTGAATTATTTACATCTTGAAGAACAAGGCTGGTCTTTTAATCAGCTTGTTGTCATCACTCTGCAGGCAAAGAAATATGCCTTACTGTGAGTTCTTAGGAGAACTGTCCACTTGTTTTTGCTATGCCTTAGTGAACTCCGTATCCAGTCAGCACTCCCCAAGAGCTAGGTTTTACCAACTTCAGAGCTGTTAACTTCATTTCCATAATGTCCAGGCAGAAGTCATTCCTAAAGTAGTCTGTTTTACAATTACCTCCAGCCATTAACTCATCTAAGTTT
Source organism: Corvus moneduloides (assembly GCF_009650955.1). Lineage (NCBI taxonomy): Eukaryota > Metazoa > Chordata > Aves > Passeriformes > Corvidae > Corvus > Corvus moneduloides. The sequence continues at coordinate 54,726,578 of NC_045511.1, forward strand.
TGAGGAATCTTCCCATTCCTCTCTCAACTGAATCCTTGTTTTATCTCTATCTCCCTGGCTAAAAGTGGATTCTAAACCGATAAAAAATGCTTTTGTCTTTTTTGGTCAGTGGTGTTGGTAGCAGGTTTTCTCACCTGAATGGGCTGCATGCTGTTCAGACACATTGTTCTACACTTCCATTGTTTAACAGTTGATTCTTATTCTCTTTCTCTGTCTTTTTTGATCAGTGCTTGGCAAGATCGAATTTGTTGATACCCAGTGAGGTATATTTTCTATATTTTCACTTAAGACTTGAATTTTTGTTTGTTTTCCCTATAGATGGCACTGCTTGGAGAGAAACTACTAAATAAAGTGAGATTGATGTGTCTTTAGAATTTAGAAGAGTTGTTTGTGTTGAGGAGACTGAAGATTTTCTGGGCTCTTAAGCAGCAGTTTGAGATCTTCTTGTCTGGTAGTTCTAGCAAAAACATGGAGTGAGAAAAGTATCGTGCAAGTACATGTGCAAGTGTATGCACACAAATCTACCTACCCCAAAGCATACAAAAGCTGCTCACATTCTTGCATGTTTGGCATCCTGTAGACTGTGTAAAATGACCTCTGACATAATGTGGACTATGACAGATGTAGCATACATGAGACTGGAAAGTGTTCTTTTTCCTAAAAGTAAAGATTTAATCAGTATATCCATCTATACAGTACAGCAAAGAATTTAAAATATATTTAGTTCAGGCTATACAGCTGATACTTCATATGCATCTGCAGTGTGTTTGTTCTTTTGGACTGGTATCTCCTTCCAGGACGTTTCTTCATTCTTATCTCCTATCTTTTCTACCTACTGTGTAATTGAATAATCTGATTCATGGATCTTGCCAGTTCAGCCTATGTCCTATAAAAGTGGGCAGTTATCACTTAACTGTGTCACAACCACTCTGTTCTTAACCTGGGAAGAGAAGCTTTAATTGCATGTAGATGTTAAGACGACAGATATTTATTCTTTGGGGATCTATTTTGCTGAGGAATTCTTCCAAAGTTATCAGATAAAGTAATGAAGAAATTTAGCAAAGCTTAGGCTGCCTAAGTAATTTTGAAAGATTTCTAGGTTCTGCAATTAATTTTGTGGCCTTACCCTTTGATACGTCATTGCCCTCACACATTCCACTTGGTGGGACACCTCTCTACTTCTCTAGCTACTCCGCTTTTCCTGTTTGAAAAATGAACAAACACATTTGATAACAGGATTGTGTTACTGCAACCCTTGCACTGGTTACCAAAAAAGGGTAGGCTTACGTTTAATGACTATTGATTATCTTTAAATTCCATACTGGTGAAGATTTTGTGTGAAGTTCTCCTCAGTGGGCTATGTCAAGGTTTCAGACACTGCATGCTGCTCTGACCTTATACAGGCTCTGACTGCATTGCCTTAAGTAAGCAAATGAGTTATGGCTGTGATAGATCTTAAAATAACAGCATTTAATTTGATCCTGGAGATCACTTGTCTGAAATACCTTTCTGCTGCTGTTTGCTGTTAGCTCGTTATGTTCTTTTACCATTTCCTTTCCCTTTCTGTTTTGAACTACTCTAGCTGATTTACAGAGTTTGGCTGACAAGTAAACTGATTTTTGTCTAATTGGGCACCAAACAGTGTCATCACTAGAGCAGAAGTTAAGATACTGTTGCTGTTCTGTTATGGTGATGGTAAATAACCATGACATCATTTATTAACAACACCATGAATAAAGCTGTTTCTACCCAAAGGTAAAGTGATGAGGCAGAGTTCAGCTTTGCTAGACTAGCAAAGACAGATGGTAAAAGATGACCACTGCCTCAGTTGTACTATGGGTCCACAGAGCATGCAAAAGTTGGAAAGAAAATGTTGTGGCATGAAAGTAACATAAATTATTTCATGTCCAAAGTGCTGTAGCTGTCTTCAGGACTTCTCTGGAGTGAGTGGAAAGTCACTCTTCCTCAAGTGCCTTTGAATCAAAGTTTGGGGAGCTTTCACAATGTATGTTTCTATACTTCTGTGACACTAGAACTATAGAGCTCCCTCTTTCTTGCTTTTGTTGGAAAGTATGAGGTACAGCAGTTGTGACCAGTCCTGGCTGAAAGTGCTTTGAGCATAGAATTGGACTAGGTGACCCTCAGAGGTTCTGTCCAGCTGATGTAGTTCAGTGTTTTGACATTACTAAGTTTCACCTCAGCTCTCAAAGTAGTATTTGGTCTATGGGTAGACTTTGTGGACATTGTGAAGAGAGGAAGATTTCACTATCTCAGAACATTTAGCACTACTGAGGTTGTGGCTGGCCATCCACAAGAAGAGGTGATTTAGACCAGGAGGCTTACTGAGCTATCAGCATAGTTGAAGGAATGTGGTCTTGCACAAGTACTGCTACAGAAACACAACTTCAAAGATACAAACCCCTACACACAGGCACTGATATTTCTCGGCATTTTTAACACTGGGGTGTTGAGCAAATATTCATGATTTCTTCAGAGATCAAGAATTTCCCCAAGACGGAACATTATCTTGAATTTGCTGAAGGACCTTCAAGCAGAATAGCAGCAGGAGTTTTTTCACAGATGTTGTCCAGATGTTTTTAGCATGACCATTCTGGAATAATGGAAAGGATACAAGTCCTGCCCACATCCCTCCTACTTCCTCTTCTTTGGTATATCTTCATCAGGATTTTGTCTACATTGTTAATTTGAGTCCACAAGGTTTCATTTTAAACTGTAAAGCAGTTCTTGAGGTTTTTCTCAGAAAGAGTAGAAACACCCTGTGACATTTAAATTGATTATTTGCTAAGTGTGTGTTTAGAAGTGGATAGACATGACAGAATTTAAAAGGCTGTACTTTGTTAAAGCATCAGCAAACAGTGGTTTAATTGAGCCTGTGCACAGCTACTTCTTAGAAGACTTTGTCTAGACTGCTGTTTTTAAGGTGAGACCCAAATCTTAGCAGCAGGCCAGTGCATTATCTACAGGTTGCCTTGAAGCCCCTGTACAGAAACTCTGCTTCTCTTCATCTCTTATACCTGTTCCCATGTTCATGAAGAGTTACAAATTATTTAAGAAACTTTTGTCCAGTTTTGTGTGAATGCTGCCACCTCCAAACAAGTCCATGCTGCTTGGTAGAGTCAGTTTGGGTAGTTGGTCATTGTACTAGGATACACTGAACAGGATCACAGGATGCAGGATTTCCCAGATGTCTGGTACCTGGCAGCTGTGAGTTCTTACCACTCATTTTCATCTTTTATTGCAAACAAGATTTAAGGTTTAGAATATGTTAGTATAGAAGCTTTTGCTCTAATAGAGCTAACAACAAAAAAAGAAAAATATGTTAAACACAGATTGTTAAACAGTGTTCTGCTGCTCATTTTAAGAGCTCTCAGAGCTCTTCCAGAATCTCAGTTATCCTGAAGATCTGCTTAATCGGCTCCTACAGGGCAACCAGGACTAGAGACAAGTTACCCAGAGACTTCCTGTGGTTACAGCTTTTCTGCTGACACCATTAAGGAGAGATCCTGCAGTCGCCCAGGTCCATTCTTCTGCCCAGTCTTTTTCTTCTGTGGCACAGGATGGAGTCTGTCCTGCTTCTCTTTTCCTGTTCATCCAGGGAACTTCTGTTAGGATTGTTGTCTGTTTTCATCCTGATTTAATGGTTTTTAGCTAACTCAGACTTGAGATGATAAATGTTAAAAGACTAATCTGTAAGATGGACAATACATGTGCATTGTGATACAGAGAAGTTCAACAAAAGAAAGTAAAAGAACAGAAAATTTTTTCACTAAATCACAATAAGATTCAAGTCTCTGAAACTAAGTAATGGTTTGAATGGGGAAAGGCTGCAGATGTTCAATCCACTTAATCTTTGTCTTAAAATACATCAAACGAATGGTGTTCTCTAGTAATGGATTAACACGGCATCAAGGACCATTTATAACAGTAACAAAAGTGACATCCCTGAGATTTTTTGAGGGGTTATTTTTCTTACCCCCCACAGCAGCATAGACACAGAATACATATTTTATATAAGATACGTATACTCAGGATCTTTAGTGGAATTTCTGTTCTGTTGTTGTTCCGTCTATAATCTCAATAAGATGCCCAATGTTTGGCCTATGCAGCCTGAGTTACAAGATTGCTCCCAATTTTCCAGTTAGGTCAACCAAAAAAATTAGGATATGATAGAGGGTTGGTGGAAAAAATTCATATCAAAACAACTGTTCACTATGTCATTACGACAACCTGCTGTAACAAATGTGCTTCTGTTTTAATTTATGACAATTAATTGCTAAAAGTAATTTAATCTGACAGTGGCAAGGTGTTGAAAGACTCCTGAAGATGTCATAAAAGTGACCTTTCTGCCCATGTGCAACCAAAAGCCATTTTTAACAAGGAGGCTCAAAAACAGTACAACTTCTTTTGTACTTTGTTAATTAGTTATTGATTTGAAACAATGCTCTGCCAAATATTGTCAGATTAGCTAGACGCCAGGAAGGTCACAGTGTGACAGTCTAGTCCTGATAATCTTACGGTATATAAGAATTCTTTTTTACTTTGAACCTTTTGTTCTGATATCCTGAGAATTACATTTCCTGGCTTTAGCATCTGTGCTAATTTAAAATACAGCCAAGCTGTCTGTTATGTAATTGGATGTTTTGAGTTGTTAAAAAAAAAAAATTGCAATGTGTTAGAAGAAAATTGCTGTTGATCTAATATCTAATGATGTTCAACGACAGTGATGCACCACTGCTGCAATGCCTACGGCCTTGCTAATCTGTGTGGAAAAGAGCCTGTTTTAATGAAATAATCAACACGAGGGAATCACAGAGTTCAAGACAGAGGTACGACAGGCAAGTTCTGAGGTTGTGTAGCAACTCATTGGGATGAAACATCATTTCCTAGGGTACATTATTGTGAAACAAAAATAACAGAGGTGAATCTGCAGCAGAAAATGGAGAAGCAGAATTAGGAGAAGCAGGGTTAAATAGCTAAACATTCAACTTTTCAGCTTACTGAAATGAGAACCAACAGAAGATTCAAATCTGAATTTCAGATTGTGTTTGTCTTTAGATAATTACTTTATAAGCTAATGACAGTTACTTCAAATACAATTAACTATAGTCTTCTACATATTAAGGCACTTTAGCAAATCTTTATAACTGTGCATTAAGTAAGTAATGTATCAGTTTACGTAAAGCGCTGAGCACTTTGCGGTCTTTATTAAGAGAAATCAAATAGCTTTGAGCATGTTAAATCTTGCTTTCACTTAATAACTGCTCTTGAGTGTAATAAATAGAGATGGAGAAGTGAAGAACAGTACAGAGCAAAGCCATTCTATTTAGTTGAATTCACACAAAAGATATAAACTCTCTAACAGAGACTTTACAGCTGAGGCTTGTTCTGAAACCATAGCTGTTAATGAAAATACTAAGTTGTTATTTTACTTAAATGTGTTGAAGTTTGTGTAGATTCGTTGTTTCCTTTGGTGGGGAAAGCTGCATTTTTCTTGGCAAAAATGGTATTTTTCTTGCAATAGCATGGTAAAAAAAAGGTCTGTTTCTCATTACAGTATATAAACAGATTGAAAGAACAGGAGAGTAAAATAGGCTTTTAAGTACTATAGGAAATAGAAAAATAACACTTCTGCATGACTTCCATTAAGAGTTTTTGAATGTTTCAGATGCATTTGTTTCCAAAGGAATTGCTTTTAGTGTTGAGAAAAATGCATGTAATCATTTAAATGACTGTCATGATCTCTCTGTGTCTTGTGAAGATAGTTCTTTTTATAAAAGTATTGTATTCATTTTTATTTACTTGCCCTCACAATTAATCTGTTAATTGCCAGAAACATAGTTGCTAAGGAAGATATTTGTGAAGATACAACCTGATGGTTTGTTCAAGAAATACTCTTTTATTTCCATAATTTGATCATAAAAAAGGCTGTGTTTGATGGAGTTTGTTATGTTAGGCAGAAATACGTTGTAGGCAGAATTTTGATCCCTGAGATTGGGTAATTTGGAAAGAAAAAAGTACAAGGAGATGTAAAAAAGATGTAAAATGTAGGTATCCATAACAGTACTGAAATGCAGCTGCCCCAGTCTTTGAGTATTTTTGCCAATTGTAATCTCTTCGGCCAAGCTGCTGTAGTTGTTACTTAAATTAGAATGTGTGAGTCCACCTGCACAGATTGGTAGATGTGCTTAGATCATCATCGCATGGGGATTTTCTTATGAACTGCACAGGTATGGTACGACCATGTAGATAGGACAGGTCTGAGGAATTGTTATTACATCTTCAATCTGAGGAGTTTCTCCATGAAGGATTTCCAAGCTTTTTGCCAGAACATGCTACTTCAAATTCAGCCTTCCTTTGCCTGGAACCCTGCAAATTAAGTGGAAAAGAGAAAAAATACACAAAAATCAACAAGTCTGTCAGAGAGCTAAAAGGGAAAGTAGGTTTTCTTTTCGTAAGTAAAACCTCCTCTGATAATTACTCTCCTTCCTCCTATTTATTTTCTTCTCCTGCACCTTTTTCATCTCAGTGAGTCAGCAATGTTCTTGTGCCCAGACTAAAAAAGACAAATGTCATATTGGTGTTTACTTACATTCTTTTAATAATAAAATAACTAACTTATTGGTGAAGGTCATAATTAAGAGCCACTGAGAAACTGATTTTGTCTGATTTTTTCTTGGTTTTGGTCTCCTTTCTTGCACTTTACTCAACAGTTGGGTGGTGATAGCAAGACATGCCGGACTCCAACAGAATCATAAAATGAACTAGGTTGGAAAAGACCTTTGAGATCATCAAGTCCAACCTATGACCTAACACGTCTTCATCAACTAAACCTTGGCACTGGGTGCCATGTCCAGTCTTTTTTTGAACATGTCCAGGGACTGTGACTCTACCACCTCCCTGGGCAGCCCATTCCAATGCCCCATCACTCTTTCTGTGAAGAATTTTTTTCTGACATCTAACCTAAACTTCCACTGGTGCAGCCTAAGAAGCAATAATGGGAAGATCCAAACTGGAACAACAGCCTGATAAAACTGCCTGACCCTGGCTGACAAGCCAATGCTTTAACCAGGGCGATGATGCTGTAATAATATCTGAGACTTAATTAATTTAGCCTGAAATCTGGGATTTACTTTATAAACAGCAAACCCTTTCAGGTTATAAAGTCACTTGAATTTCCAAATAAAAAGCTGAAGAAATAAGAAGAACATTTGAGCAGAGCAGCAGAAGGTATTCACCATGCAGAGAGGGTCAGTCATTGTAGAGTAAATGACATGGGCAACGTTTGCTGCTGTCTTTATTTTTGCACAGATCTGTGTCCAAACTCACCCTGCTTAACTCTCAGTTCCAATGCAAAACTAAGAAATTCCATCTGCAACACCAGCCTTCTAAAAATGCTCGTGTATCATATAACATCAGCATGGTTCTGATGTGGTGGCCCTCCAAAGGCCTCTTGTGAAGGCCTGCGTTTGCCAGAAAGGAAGTACAGTATTACATCAGTGATACAATAATGCAGCTGAGACCACTGACACCTCTCTAAAAAATGGTTATGGACGCTGACAATGTCTCTCTGTGGTTTCAGGCCATTGTGAAACAGGTTTCAGGCCTGTTGAAATATTTTAAGTGAGCGCTTGGAGTCAGGTCTTGAAGTCAAAAGACTGGAAAGACGGTTTTGATTTCCAGCTTGTTCCTCACCCAGCAAAGATGGTTGGTGCACTTTGGAAACAGGAGATGAGAGTGGGTTGGGGTTTTTTTAATCCAGAAGTAGCTCTAGGTTATTGGTTAGGAACTGTAGTGATCAAGGGCTTAGCTGGAAGAATACCTTTCTGTCTTGGAGTTGCTTTGTTTTTTCTCTCATGTGCCATAAAGCTGGAGTATAAAAGAGAGAAGTAACTCCCTCCTGCTGTCCTAGCATGTTGCTCTCTTCCCTTATACATATATATATAGCATAAGTCTGAATTTTATTTCCTGACCACTCTCACCAGGGAAAGCCCAGCTTGCATTTGAAGTGGGGAAAGTGGGACAGGATCTGAAGTCATCTTCAATGGTAATTGTGGTGGGAGCTGGGGAGATCAGGAGCCCTGGAGAGGAGCCAAAACACATAGCATAAAAACCATGGCTAGACATCAGTCTTGCATTACCTTAAACTTGTAATTTTAAGCCTAATCTCAGCAGTTGTACCATAGCAAAGTGCTGGTATCACCACTTTCTCCCAAACTAGCCCTTCATCCTCTCTGCACTGGTGGAGGCAATTAAAATTTTGTGTCAGTCCACCAAATACATTTTTTATTTACATCTTTTATTTGGCTGTTTGATGTGTCAGATACTGCATGTTTCATGGAATACTTCTTCCTTTAGCAGGAGTGTTGAGATTGCATGCTTTCCTCATAAATTGTTGGCAGTTTTGGTGGTGGGACTACCCTTAACTTAGTATCATGTACATTTAACTGCACTATGTCAGAATTCTGGTCTTCCTTTGTGCTGCTGACTCTATGCACACAACATTACATGTTGCTTACTTCATAATCAATATTGGGAACACTTCCATCACCAGCCCAATTCACAAATAAAATAGGCAGAAGAAATTGTACAGAAACACTTCAAGTAGATTTGAGAATAAGACTGCGATCTGTAATAAAAAAAAAGGCAACCTTAAGTCACTTTGCTGTATTGCTTTCTGAAGGCATGTGCCAGATAACAATCTTGGCTATGCTATTTATATCCTGCAACTCCACAAATGACCAGACTTAGCTGTTGTGATACCTGTTCTCTCCTGTCTCAAAACTGGCTGCTACCTACTGCCAGAGTATGTATCTTGCCCCCACCTCAAAAAGTGCCCTTAAAAAGATAGTATACTTTTTTATTTCACCACTTCTTCCTGCAAGTGGAAGAGTCTGGCAATTTTACATCTGAAGACTCATGATTTAATCCCTAAGGTCATAAGTAAGGAATTTTTGAATACAGATGCTGAATAAAATAACATCACTCACATGCATTTACATGATTTTAGTGTTCGACCAGTGCAGATTCAATGCTCTGTGTTTCCGTAGAGCTACCCCAGACACTGGTTACTATGAGCTCACTCTGCACAGCTGATCAAATCCTGCTGAGTTTTGTGGTTTTAATATGGCAAAGTATGCAAATAAAATCCATACAGAGCCCATAAAAGGAGGAAAGAAATGTGTCCTCTACTCAGACTTTCAAGGCCAGAGCATCAGCTGTCTATGATTTCATTTCTTCTCCTCTTGTTTTCTCTCAAGTTGTCTTTCTCACTCAGGACACAACAACTAAAATTAACTTGCTTGACTCACTCCTCAGTCTTCATCATCCTTTCTTTCCTGTGCTCCTTACATGACCTGCTAAACTGAATTTTAGATACATGTTGTCAGATTTAAGATTTGGTATAATTTGCTTCCACTGTCACTTTTTGTCCACTATTATCTCCCCCACTCACAACTGCTTTGCTGCTGAGATGGTCTTGGTGTTTGTTTCTGCAGCCTCCTTTTGTCTGGTTTCACACAGCTGCAATTGCCCCTGTATAGAAGATACTTCTATGGCATGGCTGTTGTCATGCTTCCTGAAAGCCCAGTTATTTATGAGTTGTGCAAGAGCCAACCCATCTTCACTTTTATGTGTCTCCATACATGTAGTGTCCAGATTAGTGTTGCCCGTGTCAGTAAGTAAAGCAGAAATACAATTCCTACCCTTAATAAAATGTCCTGCTGTCTCTTGGGATGACCACTTGGACTGAAGCAGGGAACCTTTCCCAAATAACTGTGCAAGATTTCTCTCAGCTCCGTGATTGAAAAGGTAAGAAAGATTTTTGCATAGATGGGGTGCTTCCTAATACACTGGAATTTCTCAGTTAAAGTCAAAATCTTAAATGTTCTGAGCTAGACACTTCCAAGTCTTGTCTTCACATACTCATGCTGCAGAAACACATTAATACAAGATGCTTGCTTTCACTTCTTTTCCTGTTTTCAGTTTATACCCTCTCCTTATTTTCATCCTCTTCTGTGGTTGTAATAACCTATCTCCTCTCTTTGGGGGTGGAAATCACATGCTGACTGGTTTTTTTGTTTCTGTTATGGCTTTCTTGCGCTCAGAGCTGTCCTGGTTCTCAGCCAGGACAGAGTTAATGTTTATGTAGTAGCTGTGAGGGCATGGAGCCTGGACCCATGTGGGCATGTCTAGGTTATTATTCTAGATCACCTCTTGTCACTGTCAGGGCAAAAATGAGGGATTCTTACTTCCCAGAAGGGGTGCAGCTTGTGGTCAGAAGAAAAGCATGGGTGAGGAGGCTCTGTCTGCCATTTTGTGGATTGTCGCGGGGTCACACCAGGTCAGCTCAGGCTCAGTGAGCATTTTTTTGCGTGTAAATCACCTTCTTTTTTGTATACTTTTGTTATTAATATCATTACTGTTGCTGTTTGTTTTCTTATCTCATTGCTGTTTCCAGTAAATTTTTCTTATCTCAACTGATAAATTTTGATTTTTGTGTCTCCCACCAGAAGAGGGGTGGGAGGAGCAGTGTCTGGTTTGGGAGAGTCTTGGTTTTGGGGGTCACTAAATAAGTTCCTAATCCATGACAAAAGCCTCTTAGACCATGTCCTGCACTGAAATTTTGGAGCTGCCTGGGTGATAGTAACCCATCATGTTGTTTCATTTTGTTCCACTCTAGTGAAAAAGTTTTTGTCTCATGTAAAGCAAATATTTGCAAAAGGGATGAGAAAAATGCAGCAAGTGATAAGCATTATTTAGTACTCATGATGGGTGTTGTTGTAACAGGGTATTTTTATACTTACATGAATTTTAATGGAATGATTTTTTGGAAGTTTTGGGGGGGATTGCAAAAGTTTGCCTGCCCCAAGGCTCCCTGAGGCAATGGGACAAGCTGTATGTGACTGTCAAGGTGTTGCTGGTGGGAAAGATCTAACATCTCCAGGGATAGGAGATCAGAGCCTTCTGCATCCTTCTGCCTCCCAGCCAGTGTGCGGTTTTGTTCTCCCATATTTAACGCATGTACCATACTTGTTTACAAGTATCAAGCTAGAAGGAGAAATTGTTTTGCTGTGATAAGTGGTAATTAGAGAAACCACTTTCAAATAAATGGTTAAAAAGCTATTCAGTTGTATGGCATATCTCCCTAGTTGTGTGCACTTGTCACTTGTCTCAGAAAAATGTGATTTCTACTCCTTGATTTAAAAAAAAAGCCAAAGTAGGTTACCAGATCTGAAAACTACATTTTATTCTTTTTTTTTTTCCTTTATGTGATTTTTTTTAAATTTTGATGTATTAGAAGTTTAGGATGGGGATCTGAGCTGTTCTGCCCAAGTAAAGCTGATGGTGGTTCAAGGCCTCCCGATCTTGCCGCATCTGTAACTTTCTAGCAACAGATTACTTAAAAAAAAGGGGAAAGAAAGGGAAAATTTGGCACTGAAACACAAAATATGTGAACCTGTCACAGTAAGCAGTCTCAAAGGGCAAGCTGCTTTGCAGGAGCTAATTAACCTTAGGAAATAATTACACAAATATGCAAATGTTGTTTAGACAATTCCATGTGTTATCGACTCAGGTAGTCCATCATAACTGCAGACCTTGCAATGTCTAGGTGTTAGAATCTGGCATAGTTGATAAGGCTTCAGTTACTGCACCACTCCAACCTGGTATTTAACAATTAATGACTGTGATATTACATTGGTAAATTTAACCTAGTTTTTTGAATGCAACAGGATATAATATTGTATTCACAGTGTGCATACTGCTTATCTGTGTATACTTAATGGCTCCAGCCATTAAAATGTTATATACCTTTCTACTCCTAGGACTAGCAATACTGGAAAAAATGACAGACCAAAATCTGAGTTCACTCCCTCCACTTTTCTGCCCAATGGATAGCCCAGAAATAGCCTTGTTTGGGGCTACTTTGTATTAGATAAACATTGCATGGTAGCCTTTTCACATAATATGGTTCTTAGTCTTTTTTTTACTTTCATGTCTAATTATATATATTGATCAAGAGGAACGGTTTTCAGAGGAATGGAGACCCAGAACTATGTCTTCCACAACTCCAAAGAACCAGACTGCTTATTTTGATGTATAGTTACCTCTTACAGGTGACCAGCTTTCAGCAGCTGGAAATCTAAGTTCAAGTTTCCCAGCACCTTTCCAGTCTGTTCCAGAAACAGGTATCATTCAACCTGAGGTGACTTTTGAGATGCGTAGTGTGATTTCTCCAGGCTAATCTCCAGTCACTTCTGTACACTTGTATAGGTAGTTAAGTAAACTCTGACCAAGAGACCCCCTCTCTATCAAATAATTTAAAAATGTTCTATATAAGTGCATTCAATTTAGCTGCAGTGAAATTACAGAAAGCAACAGTTGCCTGAGACTGTCACCTTTCATACTGAAAATGCAGCATCCAGTCTCATAATTTAATCCAAGCCAGGCAATGGGGGTTGAACCTCACAGACTCAGTGCAATTTGAAATCCTAAGGTGCTCTGCTCCTGCAGCTGGATGTTTCATGTACAAATTTGGCACCAAGTCTGAGGTGTTTGTAATATGGGCTTGTTACAAAGGGAAAAATAAGCACATGCTCTGAAGAAAGAGCTTTTCTTCTAAACATATAGGACTCCTACAAACTCCTTCTTACACATAAGTGCTTTTCTTACCTTGTTTAGGGTTTAGCAGAAGGTGCAGCAACCCAGTTTATCCTGACATTTTATGGCTTTTTTTTTAATCAGTAATAAAGGCAACTGTACTTACAGTCTATATTTAACTCATTCTAGCTCATTTCTTTTCGCTTTTATAGAATCCTGTTGAGTCTTTGTACTGGACTGTGAAGCTGTGCAGTTATTAATTTGGTTTACTAGACCACTGGTTATGCTTTGATTGGTGAAAGCTTTTTTGGGCTGAGTTCAGAAGCTTTTTGCTGATGTCTTTAGTCTTGTGGAATTTAAAACTGTGTGCTTTTATCAGCAGGGTGTAGAATAATAAATACAAAGTAACCTGAAAATGCTATATTAAGCAGAAACAACGTCCTCTTTTTCTCAGAATGTTAAAACAGCATTGGGTACCTAGATAAAAATTGCTGGTAAGGATATCAATGGTAACATCATTATTGAAAAACAAGTACCTCCTGTGTATCGAATGAAGATAAATCTTTTATAAATTAGTAATTTTAAAACTTTCCCAGTGTTTTAATATGCTTTTTCCATACGTATTCTAGAGTACATCACTTTTACATAGGAGACTCCTGTTCAAGTCGTTCTTCAGCTTTATCTCAATAACTGGTCTGTCAATCATATTTTCTTTATGTAATTTCTTTTAAAAAACTTCCCTCATTCCTCACAAAGGAAGGAATCTTTACCTATCTATACAATAAAATTTCAAAACAGCAACAAACAGTTTTGGAGTAAGTCCTTTCTCACACTGAGGTGGTTTACAATAGGTGATACATAATTAGTTAAAACTGCTTTCTGTCATAGTCAATGAAGAGCAGATTCTGTCTAGGAATAAGAGGAATTCAGGTTTTTCTGGCTTTTAATCACTGCTGCCATAGTGGAAAAGCATAAAAGCACATCATTATTCTAAAAACTTTGAGTCAGGATCCATAAAGATTTGCAGCCATCTCACTCTTATGTAGGAAACAGGGCATGAAAAGAGAAATAAAAGCCAAAATCCACCAGATTATCTAGTTGTGTCTCTTCCCACGGATTTTAGACACTTACAAGAGCTTAAATCCTCAAAACTGAGTTACAGAATGGAATTGAGATCTAGATCACTTCAATATTCTTGATAAATTTCAATAATTCACACTGTGTAATTAGATGCCAGTGGCTATTACTGGTTTGTGCTTCCTTTTTCATAAGGAAATGAGGCATTTGTTGTCTGTGTCTGAGTCACCTCAGGATATTAAGTTGGTGGAGCAGAGCAAAGGGAAAAGGGACGCAAATTTTAGGAAATTACATGACCTTGACTGATCAGCTCTTTCTGGCATTGAAGAGCCTGGAATGAGCCGGCATTGTTATCCTGAGTGTGTGAAATACTGATGGAGCGGGGTACCTAGCAGAGCATCTTATTCTTGTCACCTGAGACTAGACCAAATTTGTAGTTGTGACCTCAACAACCTGAGAAATAATGCAAATATAGAGGGGTATGGTGCTTGCCAAGAGTCTCTAAGATAGGAGTACACAACTGTGAGTTTTGATCACAGTACACTAAAATCAGTGTGTGTCACTCTAGTGCCTTCTGTGACTCTTACACTGGCTGGCTTTGACAAAGTCTTGTTCAATAATAAGAAAAGGTGGTCCCCTAGTTACCAAAAACTCCAAAGTAATGGCTGCCACCAGTCAAGAGGTGTTTTATTTGCACTGTGTCTCATAATCTGCAGTCACAAAAAGTAACATTTAAAAGAGTAGCTGTAAATGCCATTACTTTAATCTTAATTCGGGTTTTCAGTGGCTCATAATATGGGAAAAAAAAAAAAGGTAAAAACTGAAATTATAGGTCTTTACCAATCTACATTATTCTACGATTATGTATTTATATTGTTCCTACCTGTTTTTATTTGTTTTATCAGTCTAAGGCATAAGCACTTTAAACAAACCATCATTGAACAAACATTTGACAAAGAATTGTAAAAAGAATGAAAATCTGAGCTGTAGCTTATAGTTCTTATGAATGCCTTTGTTTAGCGGAATTGTCATCATGGTATTTACACAAAATTTTGCAGGTACATAGTTTTTGTTATATTTGTTAAAGTAAACTGAAAAAGCAACAGTTTTGCTGCCTTTAAATTGCAATCTTGAATTTTCTTTATTTAGACAAAAGAATCTGTTCTTTTTTTGATTCTAGTGTGTATTCATTTGATCTTTAACAAACATTCTAACATATAGGAACACATTGCTTTTAGACAGAATTGCCATTTTTTAAAAGATAATTGTCACAAACAATTTCTTTCTGCAGGATAATGGCTCTCCTGAAGAACATGCAATTTATGTTTGGGACCATTTTATTTCCCAGTCAGCTGCAGAGAACGTGTTTTTTGTTGCTCACAGTTATGGTGGACTTGCCTTTGTAGAGTTGGTAAGTGTGAATTCTCCATTGCCTTCTTTCCTGAAGACTGTTACAGATTTTCAACATTCTTTGTGGTCACCTTCTTGAAAGTAGCCAGGTAGAAACAACTGAACCAGTGGTCATGTCGGTTAGGATTTCTTTGCAACCAGAAGGTCACTGTGTCTTTTCTCATTTTGAGATAGACAATAAGGTCCCAAGTGTGCATGAACCTGAAAGACTGTGGGGAAACAGAACACACTGGACCCTTCTTGTCTGGACTATGTACTGAAAGGCACCAGTTTCTGCTAAGGGGCAGAAAGACCAGAGGACATAGGAGACTGAGGACATATAAGAACGGTTTTAAAGTAAAGTCACAATAACAAATGCAGCTTTTTGTATATAGATTGGAACTGAACATGTGGGGAAGTTTGGCAATTGTATTCAGTTTTTGCAGTTTTTCTACAAAGGTCTGCAGAACTTGCTGGAAAGACTTCTGTTTTCCCATTTATTAGGCTCTGCAGTGATATAAGGTGAGGAAAAACTTTGCTCAGTGTAAAGCTGCTCTACATCTGGTGCCAAGACTGCTGAACATCCAGTTTGTCAGTTTTTCACTCTTTTCTCTAAAGGCAGATCTCTTGACCCCAGCTGGTATACCAAGTTGCCTGTTAAACTTGTATACCATTCTGTCAGTGTAGCTACAGTCTCCTTGTGTGATTTTAAGACACTAGTGTAATCAGGATGTGTTTTACTGAAGAAAAGTGAGGGTCCTGTTTATGGTGGAAAAGTAAATTGCAGAGCATTACAGCTGGTTTTATAGACACAGGAAACACCAGACATATGTGTACATCATTTATCTACAGCACATTAGTTTAATCTAACTGAAAGTTGATTAAGGTATATCTAACCTGAACATAAGATGAATGCCTTAGTTGAGAAAAAGCATGCATGAATGTGTTGGTTAAGCATGCATGAGTGTCTTGGTTTTAATCTTATGCTGCTCCAAATAGCAATAGCAATCCAGACCATGACCACTTGTATTATTTTAAAAATTTAAGATTTTCCTTAACCCCTTTTTTGTTGTTGTTGAAATTAATGCAGTTTTCATTTTCTCTCTGGTCCTGGAAGAGTATTTGTAAAATATGCATGACATGTACAGATTTGAGACTTGAGAAAGTTCATTTTCCTGATC
Source organism: Corvus moneduloides (assembly GCF_009650955.1). Taxonomy (NCBI): domain Eukaryota; kingdom Metazoa; phylum Chordata; class Aves; order Passeriformes; family Corvidae; genus Corvus; species Corvus moneduloides. Next base: position 54,742,843 of record NC_045511.1, read on the forward strand.
TGAAGATCGTTTGGGAATTGATCATTTTTCACAGGTATTTTATTACCTGGTCAATAAATACTAAATTTTTAAGAGACCTTGAAGGTGAATAACTCCTTCTGTAACCACATCTTTGGGCAAAAAATATGTTGCGTGCATGTGCCTGTTGCTCTTGAGATGCCATGAAGGTTAGGGAGCAGTTGCTCTGTCTTGGCTTTCCTGAGTTGTGATTTTCAGCTGCTCTGTGTTTCAGCCTAGGTTATTCTGGTGTAACTAGTGGGTCCAAAGTAAAACTTTGGCAGAATTTCTGTAGGTTTTGTAAAGCCACATTGTTTGGGCCACCAGATGCCCAGAGATACATACGCTTAGCAGAGGGCAGGAAAAAGATCAACTGGAGACCTTTTTCGGTGTTTCCTAAACAGGCTTGGAGGAGGCTTGGAGAGTTTTTCCATCACATTTCAGTCAATGGCTTGAGGTGGCCTGGGTAACAGATGACCAAGGTGTCATTACCATTTTGCCGGTTTCTCTTGTCACACTGGTGGATATTTCTTCACTTTTGTTCTACTTTAATATGAAGCACACTGATGTTTCAGAACAAGACTTGACTTCTGACCTTGGGGTTTCCAGGGTCAGGGTGCTCAGGGCCTGTGAAATTATCACAAGCTGAGCGAAAGTTTTTATCAATCGCAGGAAGCAACCAGTAAGTAAGAAGTTAAAAAGGACCTTTGTCAGAAAGACAAGATGGTCTCAGTAAGGGTCAGCTTCTGTAGTCTGCTGTCTCTGCAGGACATGCATGCCTGAGAGGAAGAATATAATACATATCCATTGACACATCACATACCTGTCATGCAAAACTAGACCTGGAATGTATTTTTAATGTAACCCAATGTTTTTCTAAAAAATCAAAGGATATAAGCACCTGGTTTAGGCAGAGGTAGTTTGATATTTGAGTTCTACTGAAAGCAGTTTGATTAAATAATTCGTACACTGAAGGACATACCATTGAAATAAACCCTGAACTATTTTATTGCAGTATTAATTTCTAAGATTTTATTTTGTTATCATCTCATTTCTCTTAAACTTTATATCCATACGGCACTTAGTAATTGCAATGAGCTCCAAAAAGAAATGCAGCAGCTGATGGGCAATTACTGTCTTATGACAAATACATTTTCGATCACTTCACTTTCTTCTCTGATTCATGTGGGGGTGATGATGAGGTTGATAGAGCAGCTACACCATATAGCAACTGTACCACCTCTACACTTCCTTTGCAAGTTTTTGGGCTAACTGATTCATGAAATTGTAGGTTACAGTTGTTATGGAGACCTGTTGCCCAGCTGCTCCTTCTGCATCCGTGCCTCTTACAGGAGAGCAGTGTGAAGCATATGGCTTTAATTTGGAATGAAGGTTTCTGCCTGAGCCCTCTGAATTTTATTTTGCCAGTAGGAAAAAAGAAAACAAGCAAAAAATATCCAAAAATATTTGTTTTCAATTGATATCTTTTTAGTCAACTTTCCATGTTCAGTGCTGTGAGGTCTGTCATGATGGCTTGCAGTCGTCTCAGCCATGGCTTGCCACTTCATCAAAGTGCAAGGCTCTTGGTGAAAACAGGATGTTCCGGCATTAAACTGAAAAACCCAACGAAAGCAGTCTTGTTCATGGACATTCATACCATCATGTGGGAGGAGCTGCCACTCTCCCAGGAAAAGGTAGAGAACAACATTCAGCCTTGCACAGGCAGTACCCATCCAGGTGCTTCTTTGTTTGAAGATGCTGAGGGAGGTAGCACAGGAAAGGCAGTCCTGCTCTGCCTTATCCCTTGATTGGCATGCACTTTGTTGGGAAACTCAAAGTGAAAAGAGAGCAAATAGGACCATCACATATGAAATTGGTATAAAAAGAGGATCATTTTTATTTACAAAACTTTGGTGGCCAAAGCTTGGTCTTCATTCCAAATTTCTTCTCACCATCAAAATGAGGCTGTGTTTCAGAAGTCCTTCATTAAACAAACAAGTAAAGCTTGGCTGCAATTTTAAAATATGTGCCACATCAAGTAAAAATTTTGTTGATCTTTGCAGCTTTTTGATTTACATTTTCTCGTGTCTGTGATTCCAAGATATTAAGAAAAATAGGGTGAGTCTGAAATATCATCCTTAAATACAAAGAAATCATTACCCAGTTACTGCAACATAGGTACACATTTTCTGTACCTTGTTGTGTCATAGATTACTAGGGGAATAATTGAAAGTGATTAAAATGTGGGGGAAATAAAGTTTCACCAACAAATGTATTAAGTTTTATTGTTGTTCTGTTGTTTGTAGGTTGAATTACAAGTGGTAAATCATAAGCCATATGTTAGAATGCATCTTAATATTTAGTAATTAAAACTTGGTGTAATTGTGGTTTGAAATTAAACATGCATGTGATAATATCTACACGTAAATTACTTTTTGAATGCACAGCACTAAAAACAATTGTTAGGTCATCGTGTTTTGCTAATTGCTAATTACTGATATTGAAAAACTCAAGCCATGATTCATGAACACATCTCAGCTTCTTAATTCAGTTATCCATTGCACAGTGTAGTCAAGGATTTATTTTCAGAAGCAGTTTGCTTTACTTGGTGGTAAATTGTGGAACTTTCCCAACTCAGATCTTATAATAATTTTATGAAATTTAACAGAAAGTGAGAATTTCAAGTTGAGGGAGTCAATTTTATATTTAGTTTACAGAAAATAAGAAGTTTCTGGTACAACGCCTCCTTTGAGTTTTTCTGCCAAATTTTGTGGGTTTACAATTATTTTGCCTTAAAAAGAATGTTTTTCCTTGTCATTGCCTGCATGAAAGACCCACACAGGAGAATCTTTGTGGAAGATTTCTGCTTTTTGTTTCCTATATTTCTGAGACCCTAGGCTTTGCATTTTCAATTGTTTCCTCATAATCTTATAACTAGAGGTGTAGCTTTTCTGTTTTAATTTTAGTTAAATGGTATCTTTTAAAAAAATACCAAGTATCATGGGAATCATGACAAAATTGTGAGAATCATTAATGGTAGCTCCATTGCTGTAAAACTGCAAAGTACACAGGGGAATGTAATAACTAGGAGAAGAAGGGTAGGTTCATTGTCTTTAGTAGGTGATAAACTATTCATTATGGTCTTTTGGCTAAAATATTGGGTGTATATATTGGTAATTTGCACAAAGGTGTGGGTAAAAGGAGGGGGGGAGGAGGGCATCATTTTAGCGAGCTTTGTTAAAATGTGAACCCTTAAAACACACTGTTCAAATTATGGCATCCACTGTAGAGTCCTAATTCCATCAAATCTGCCCATTTTGGCAATTTTAAATAATTTTAGGTCCATCATTTTGAGATATTGTCTGCAATATGCTGCCACTTCATTTTGATGTATTGTGCTGAGTATGGCAAGGACCTGGCCCTGGCTAGCACTGATAGGTGCCATAATAATGATGATAGACAGGCACCTGCTGAGCTACCTGTGAGTCTCTGAGGCTGCATCAGTATTCTGGCACAGGCAAAATGCAATTTAAGAAACTTAATGACTAGGCTTTGAACCTGTCATTAGTTTCTCATTAATTTAATTTCCTGAAGTCTCAGACTGAATGGTTTGTTATATTTGGCTTTTTATATATACTTATATAAATATATCTACTTATTTTTAAATTCAGTTTGCCTGGAAAATTGATGAGTGGGTACTGTGGACATACAACTCTTAATTCCCCTGGCTGACATATTAAATCGAAATACATCTACTGATGCGTGGTAGAGATAACATAAGATCTGTGATGGCTGTAGGAAGCATGGGAGAGAGCTGGAAGTAGACAGCTGAGAAGGAAAACACCTCAGTGACCAGAGTCTGTATTGTGAAGATAAAAGCAAAATACCACTATGCTTTAAAGCTTTGTGAGCATTTAACTGGGAAAAAAAGGACAGGAAAAAAGAAAAAAAAGACACTTTAGGTGTTGAATGTCAGTTGGGAGAGCAGTGTGGGATGCTGTATTGGAGGTTTATGGGGGCCTGGCTTATATGTCCAGTCTTTGTACAAGTCATCTCACCCAACTCCACCTGGTTTAGGTCTCATTTTTTTTTTGTGTTGGACACTTAGAATAACGTCTTTTTGAGTCAGGTCAGACTTAGTGCACACACTCAGAAAAACAAGCCTGAAAGTGAAAATGAAATCTTAATTCTGTTTGGTTATTTATTTCAGCTATTCATTGTTGTCCTTCTTGGAAAAATGCTCATTCATCTGAAAAAGATCAAATGAGAAATGAGGGTGGACAAGAGAAGCTAATGGAGGAGGCAGTGGTAGGTTGTGTAAAAAAGGGTTAGACAGGAATACGGTCTCTAGCCTTGATGCAGATTTTTTTAGTATTCCTGGTATGGACGTGGGCACACAAATGAAGTATGTGCTCCTGAAATTGGGTCCTGGCATTAAGTGATGAAGTCACCACTGTATTCAGAAGTAGAATTTCTGCAGTAATAGAAAGTAAAGGAAATAATACAAACTTCAGGACAGTTAGGCGTTGGCTGGCCAGTCATCTGCATTTGTGCACAAAGAGCAATCTCATCAACAGAGAACAGCAGAGCTGGAGAAGTCCTCAGACAACTTCATGGCCAGTGGCTGTAAGTGAATGACCAGGTAACGTAACAAAAGAGTCATATGTGATCCTGTGATTAGTTTGCTCTTTCTGTCCCAGGAAGGGAAATATTAATGCTGTCCAGCATGCTGCTGTGATTCATCTGAGGTAATTTGAGACATTTGGGAGGATTAAGTCAGTCTGGAAGAGATACGGGGAAGAGGTGTTGGTACGCTCAAATAATTGGAAAGCGTATTTTGCCAGAAGCAAATGACAGATCCTCAGACCTGCTGTGACATGGTGCCGGCATGGACAGGTCCTACCTGTCATAAGCACCAAAATCAATATAGCCATAGAGACAGTACACACATCCTTTAGACTTATCAGCCATAAAAAGAGCTGTGTAAATTGCTAGTGCTCTTACATTAACTTCAGTAACTATATCTAGAAAGAGAAGGTTCAGCATCTGCTTTGTATTTGCTGCCGAAACAGAGTTTAAAAGCATGGCTTGTTCAGCCTGGTAAAGGAAAGTTTAGAGGGATTGGTAGCACTCAGCAAATACATCAAGAGAATAAAGAGCAGGGAGGGAGAGCCATATAAGCCAAAGAACAATATTGGCACAGGAACAAATGGATTAAAACTGGTCATGAATAAATTTAGGATGGAATTAGGTTTCTCACCATTGGATTAGAAAGTCCTTCTTGGGAAAAGGACTGGGGTAAAGCTGCTGCCAAGCATGACCCACGCATGGCAAGAGTTATGTGAGTAATTGGCTGAGACTGTCTCTCCTTGGTGTGACCCAGGAGTCTGTGTTCCTGTGAAGACCATCATATGCAGGTGCATAATTTCAGCCATGAACAATTGGACCCCTTTTTGGATTAATTTTTCTGGAGTCAATGCTTCTCTTACTCAAGGCTCACTCCACTGGAATAGCTGAGTTTTAACCAAAAACAGGTCAAACCTCTTAACACCAGTGCTTGCAAACAACTTTTTTCCTTCCTCCTTACTTAGAATCATAGACTCAAAGAATATGCTGAAATGGAAGGGACACATCAGGATCATCAAGTCCAACTCCTGGCCCTGCTCAGGACACCCTAAGAATCACAACATGTCCCTGAGAGTGTTATCCCAATGCTTCTTGAACTCTGTTAGGCTTGGTACTGTGACCATTTCCCCAGGAGCCTGTTCCAGTGCCCAACCACTCTCTGTGTGAAGAACCTTTTCCTGACACCCAAACAAAACCTCTCTTGCCTCAGCTTTCTGCCATTCCCTCAGATGCTGTCAGTGGTCACAAGAGGAAAGAGGTTCCTCCTCTTCCCCTCCTGAGGATGTTGAAGACCACAATGAGGCCTCCCCCCAGTCTCCTCTTCCCCAGGCTGAACAGACCAAGTCACCTCAGCCACTCCTCACACAGCTTCACCTCAAGGCCCTTTACCATCATCATTACCCTCCTTGGGACATTCTCTAATAGCTTTATATCTTTCTTATATTGTGGCACCCAAAACTGCCCCCAGAACTCGAGGTGAGGTTGCCCCAGTGCAGAGCACAGCGGGACAATCCCCTCCCTTGCCCGGCTGGGGATGCTGTCCCTGATGCCCCCAGGACACGGGTGGCCCTCCTGGCTGCCAGGGCACTGCTGACTCATATTCAACTTGCCACTGACCAGGACCCCCAGCTCCCTTTCCACAGCACCACTCTCCAACCTCTTTGTCCCATTGACCTTGAATAACAGAGGAATTTGGGAGTAGACTTGTTTTTGGAAACAGTGGACTCTTTTTTGCTAATGCTTTTTGAAATGCACAAGTTTCAGTTTGAGGTAGAGAGCAACAGGCATAGCAGATCCTGTGGTGAGGGTTTGTGACCGTAAGGAAATTAAATGATGGAATGACCAAAAAATACTGAAATATACATGTCACTGTTTGCTGTACTGGGAACAGCTTCTTGATCACATTTGGCTTTTACTGATATGTAAAGACTCTGTGTGTGTGTGTACACATATATATGTATTTGCATGCATATATTGCCCATTCTAATACAGAGCAGAGAAACATTTTAGGCCACTCAGCCTAAATAAACACGCTGACAGGCATACACTGGCATAATTAGTTCACTTTCTAGCATTCATTTTTATTACCCGTTTGCATTGTGGTAGCAATCACATAGCATTGCCTTGTCCTAAAGAGCTTGCAATCTGGAAGAATGCTCTAATGGGAAGAGACAGAGGAATGATGAACGATTGCAACACAGTTCATAGCATCATAACTGCATGTCCTTTTTAATTTTTTGGTGGTTTAGTGTAAATGCCATGTAGGCATCACCTTCCTCAGTTCATCTGCAGCCCTGTTAGCCTTGCTGCTGGATGATAGTAGAGGATGGCAGCAGTGAAAGCCTGATCATTGGCCACTTCCAGAACAGACTCATGTTTTGAATATTCATCCCTCCTCGTTACCTTGCTCTAGGTAAGGTGCTCAGCCTCATTACATTTTGTTTCCTCTTAATCATTTGCTAATGTGGTATCTCATGCTTCATTCAGCTCAGACCATGGTCTGAGGCTAGCTGTGCATATGCCCCTTCCCCACTTCTTTCCAAAAGGAGAAGGACAGTGTTTCCTGGAAATCTATACCGAGTAGTAATTGTTGGCACCACCCATCATTACTTTTTGTCTCCTTTTACTGTTCATATTAATTTTCTGGTTTGACACAAAATTTGGCATGCTAGTTATGAAATAAACAAAGAACTGGATATGAGTAAAAGTTAGGGTTACTTGGAAATCCAGTTACTTGGAAATACGTGTTTGTAGCCTATGGGATTTGATGGTCAAAGGCACAACACTTTCTGCCTTTCTTTGGAGAAATTTTTCTAGAGTTGCATCACCTCACTAGTTTTATATTTTTATAACCTCTTTGCATTGTTTTAAAATCCATACATTACATAGTGAACATACAGATTTCTGCCTGAAGAGTTTTGTGATCTTTAGCATTTGTTCTTTTGTAGCTCAGCTTGTTCTTTTGTAGCTTGTTCTTTTGTAGCTCAGCTTATATAAGTAGGTCTTTTAAACTTTAATTTCTTATGCCTATCTGAATTCAGTTCTATTTGTCAACATTTCTTTGGCAGTATGCTGAGAATTGAACTCAGTATTTTAAGTGCAGTTAACATAATTAGCTCAGGATGAACTTCATTATCCTTGTTCTGATGTGCAGCATTTTGGTCAATGCAACCAGAGTGGTACTAGATTTTTTTTTTCCAAAGTTTCTTTGAATTTGGTACCTGCTATTGTTCATGTATCCCTCGAAGTGTTTCAGTGCTCTCGATTTTCCTTTCCCCAGTGGTACTGAATGTAGTAAATGTGAATGTAGTAGATTGTTTCCTCCCAACCCCCCCCCCCAAACAGTATTATCTCACAGTCTTCCTAATTAAATCTAGCTGTGTTGTGGCCCTTGTTGTGCAGGATGACAAACTGGATTGTCATAACAATCCCTTTTGTGCTACAGGTCTGTGAATCCTGGAAGCTTGTTTTGTATTTCTTTCATGCCTTACTTCTCTTGGCAGTTTCTCCCACTTTAATGTCATCTGCAAATTTAATTAATTCCAGGTAATTAATGAAGATGTTAAATAAAACCATATTTGGCATCTATCCCTATATCTGGCTAGGAATTTCCTTCTGACTCAGTAAATTCCTTTGTACTATTTTCCTTTCCTGCATTGTTTCAACTGTTTTAAATTCTGCAAGACAATATAATTTATCAGTCCATTTATTTTTCATTTCAAATTCCAGCTTTGAAAGAAAAAAAAAAAAAGCCAAAGCACAGGACCATATCCAAAGAACGTATCACTCGTTCTTTCAGCTGTTTGCAGATAAACATCATCCCTTGAGCATCTCAAAGCTGATGGGCAACATCTCTGTGCAACCATCTCCTTAAAATGTGTGGAGCACACTGTTGGTTGTGATAGTTAATTTCAGAACCCAGAACAACTGCTTTTCCTGAATTTCTTGCCTGGCTATTTATTCCCTCACTGGTTGCAGAAACTTCCTGGAAGTTAAAAGTTCCATAGAGGTGTTTGCTGTCTGAACCATCTCACACTCATCAGAGCTCTTCAAGACATTGAGGAAAGTCATCAACGGTAACAAGAGACGTCTTCTGTCCCAAACCTCTTAAGTACCTGACAATGCACAGTTTTGCCTTATCACCATTCTATTGATGTAAACTAATTCAGTCCATCTCTTTTTTGGCTCTCTGAGGTGAACTCCTGAGATGCTGGTACATATGCTGTCCTGCTGTGTCAATAAAAAGTCACATCTCCTATTCTCCCTGACAGACTTCCTACCTTTTCACCCCATCCAGGTTGATGATCTTCAGACTTTGCCTTCTTAATCTTCTATGGGTGTGCATCTTGCTTTTTTTTTAATGTTATCCACCTGTTTCTGGTTCTTACCAGAAGGTGCCTCTTTTTGCTGTGTTGCATGAGGACAGGAAAATGAAATTTCTAGGACATCAATTTATGTGGATGTGGTCATTGCATCTAGCTATGCATTAATATGGATGTAGAGTCAAATGTTTGAGTATGTTGTTGTGGGATTCTTTTCCCAGCAGGTATGGTATGAAAAAAACTGGCATTTTGTTAAACTTTGTGTATTGTTTTCTCTCTAGATTGGTTTGGAGAACAGCACAATACTAAAGATTTTACAAGATACGACATTGTCACAGTCTATAGGTTTACAGTTCTCTTTAAATGTATATAGGAACACTAATGAAGAAGTGTAGGAGTTTTATATTTGTTTATACAATGATAGATGTGGGAATTTCACACATAGTATGCACTTACAAGTTTTGTGGTGAATTTAGATTATTCCACCTAAAATATTAAGCTGTTCTAAATTCTGGCATTTGTTTTCATTTAATGGAATAAAATATTTAAAAAAGGAAGTTGTCTCACTATTATTTCATACTTTTTCCCATTTGTATGACCTTATGCTGATAAAGACTAAACAAGTGTATTATGTTCATGTTAATTTAAATGGTAATTATGGTGAAAAGTATATGTATGGCTTTTGCATGGAATAGTAGAGATTTTATAAAACTTTAAGACCCAGTTTAGAGGATCAATCAGAGGAACTACAAGTTAATATATGTTAGGCATTGCAAATCCAGGTGGAGTAAAAGGAATGCAGACATACTGTAGTAAAGGGACCTCTCAAAATGTGGTACCATAAGAAGCAGCTGGAATTTGCATTTTATCCTAAAACTTTCTTTAATCTAGTCAAGATGTGTTAGATAGCTGTTTCAGTATATTAGTGAAGTACTTTAATATTAATAATAACATGACTACCATTGTTTAAATGTTAAAATTATCCTATTTAAGGGCTTTGATTGAACGTGATAGGAAATAAAAATATGAGTAGATTTTGCACATATATTAATTGAGAAAGTTGTGCTTTTAGTGCTGCAGAATTGAACTGAGATTTTAATGCAATGTGTCAAAGTGCAGGAGTAAAATTGCCTCATAAACACCTGAAAAATAAATAGTTTAATTAGTTATTTTTCTCTTTTCCTTTTCCAAGGCAAATTAAGTCTAATAATGCAGTATTAGGATAGAAAGGGCATGAGGTTTTTACCTTGATTAAGCCGAGGCATTTTTATCTGCTTGTCAGTATCTGTATTCTATTTTGTCCTAGAGTGGCTTGAGACATCTGACATCTGAGTATTATATCCTAAAAAAATTCAAAACAAAATAACCCCAGCCACCCTCCTCTCAGTCCCTACCCCTGTGGGCATGTAACTGCCAGCGTTTTACAAGGTGTTAAAGTACAGTGATTATATTATCTCATCCTTTAAAAAAGAAGTGCATTGTTAATTTAACCCTCAGTAATCTTATTTCACCTCACCATTGCAGTCTACAGCTGGCAGATTTTTTTTCTTAAACCAGCTGTTGAAAATAACCTAGTTTAAAGAGTTCACGGCTGAACGTGAGGGATTCATCATTATATATTTACTGTCTGAGGCTGATATAGCTGTAAGATTTTTCAGATGCCATTGATCTATTGCGCATGTTTCCTCCCTGGGTTGCAGGGCGTGCTTCTATTTGCATAAGGCCCTGGGCAAGGTTCTTTCTCGCATTGATTGGCCTGTCCAAGGGAGCCTGATGTGCTCCTGCATTGATCACCCTGTCTTTTCTTGGAAGGCAGTGTTACGCAGAGTTCATCTCAAACATTCTAGGGAAAACTCTACGGCAGATGTCGCAATTTTATTCAGATGTTCCTTTGAGTATAGGCCTTTCCTTTTCTTTCCTTTTCCAGGATAACTTGCTTTGGTTTTGTTTTTTACTTACTTTGGATGTGTTTCTGCAGTTATAGCACAGCATAGACCAGAGTGTACTGAAAAGCTATATTACATTTACACAAATTATTCCATGCCGTGGTTTTTTTCCTTTAAAATAATGCCTACAGCTTCCAGCAAAAATCAAAACTACTCTGCCTTCAAAGAGTTCACAGTTATAATGGGAGAATTAATCTAAGAATATGTGTGCCGGTGTTTTAGCTTTGATTAATATTGTCAGTTTGTAACTTGTATGATTTGTACTAAATTTTCTTCAGTGTAAGAAAAATAGTTCTAAAATGGCACCTTCAGCATAAAACTGTGTTTGGATTTTGGTTTTCTAGGGGCATACTCCAAAATAGATCCTGCAGGTAAATTGCTGAGCAGACCAGTGGCTGATCGGCTCGGCGTTGATCTGAGAGGACAAATGCTTCCCTACTGTGTCCTTGGGTTACCGACATGGTGTGTTGGGGACTGTTTTTCCAAACCCAGCTTAAACAGCTGAGTTCTTGACTTTCCCTGGTAGGGGATGGAGCTTTTTTTCAATGTCTGCCACAATAATAACCCGTAATCAGGAGGTATGAAATCCACCGCTGCAATTTCTGAAAGCCACATATTTGCCTACATGCCTAGTTATAGGCAGAGTGCCTGTTACTATTGTCCACCAAACTCCTTTCTCTTGTCAGAATATGATTTTACATGTATATGTTCCTGTAGGTAAGGTGAAATGTGGTTATACCCAAAGGGTGGCTCATATCTAATGAATAAGCTGACATACGAAATTTACCAAGCCCGTGATAGTACTGCATGTTGGTGAAAAATAAAATACTATGAAAGAGTTCCTCTCCTATAGAAGACCAGAACAAAGAGCATCACACAGATGTTCCTTGATTACTTTTAGGAAAATTTCGTATGGATATTTTTGTGGATGTTGTAGAATTTTCTTTGAAAGAAATAAGTATTCAGAGATACACAGCTGAGGTCATGTTAACACAGTAACATAAACTCTGCATGCTTTTTTTTTTATTATTACTTGAATAATAGTTTCATGTCTTTCACTGAAGCAATAATGTTTCACATTGCATTGTGATACTCTGGCCTAGGGAACATATTCCTTTGGTCATTTGGTAAAACTAAACTCAGATAAGTATAATTCAGGTAGCAAATATGAAATTTCATCTTCATTATCATGCAAATGTGGTGAGAATGTAACATTTCCCAAGATGTCATTTGACTATTAGGATCTTTAGAAAATGGTCTCTCAAAGCCACAAAGCTAATATTCCAGAAGAAAGCTATATAATACCTAAAAATTGTCTATCCTTATTCTATATAAATAATAAATGTAGTAGGACAGACCATTATTAAAATCACAAAAGAATGTGTTGACCTATTGAAACAAGGATCTTTTTTGATTTTTGCATCAATGATGAGTTTCGACCTTTGCATAGCATAGAGGATGAACATGCAAATACAGATTTCAAAAAACTGCAGGGAAAAAAGAAATAGGGTCATAACTGGAAATCTGATCTAATTTTTTTCAGTACATAAATTAAATCTGTGGGTATTTATGCTGATATATATTTTGTTATAATGATAACGTATATAATGATATCTTATGCAAGTGTTACATATTTTGTGTGTCTGCAGTGTGCACATATTTTGCATCTGCAATGCTTTTCATTTTTCTTGAGCTCTCTTTTGCTGATACTTGAGTTAATGAAGGTAGAAGATGGGCATGGGCTAAATACGGACTAATCTCTTAAATGGGGAGTGGAACTTGCTTTTAATTCTAAAATAAAAGAAGAGCCTGAGTGTTTCATAGCAGCCCATTATCTGTGTTACTCAGTTGAAGAAAAACACTTGTTTTATATATGTGAACTGTGCAGGGCATCAAGACCCAAAAAATTTTTGGTAGCAAAAGAGATCTTTTACAAGCAGTTTCAGTTTTGTAAAAGAAAGACTGGGATGTGATTGTTTAGAATTAAATTAAAATGAAGGAAAGAAATCTAATCTTTTACTTCAGGTAGGAATAGTCTCTGGGAAAAAACATATCCATAGAATGCATTGTGCTGTTAAACAAAGTGGATGCCTTAGAAAAATGTGATGAAGATATATGTAGGTACTTCCAGACTTTCAGATACTCTCGATGGATGTTGCAGAGTGAGCTTTTTCTTGGCAGATATTTGCAGCCCCAATTGATGATCTGGATGTGTTGAAATAAGTGTTTTGAATGAGTTCTAATAATTGCTTGATTGCTGGGCATCAGGAATGCAGACAAGTCCTTTTACTCACTCTGAGTAAAATAGAACAGCACAATGTAAAAACTGATATTTTTAAGTTTTCCTGCTTTCTACAACAAAAAGTGACAATTTTCTGATGCAGGGCTGATAAAGAATGAAATTTCAGAGTCTGTGGTAATTTCAAAGTCTGTAGGTTTAGCTTGGTTTGGTTTTGGTTTTTTTTTTTTAGTTTGTAAAACTGGTATTTAGAGACTGAAAAATTTACAGAGGATGTTAGAAGTGTCATTTCTCTCCTGTGCCACTGAGATATTTTCGTTTTACAAGCACATTACTGAAGTTAAGAAGTAGTTCTGTGCTGTTTTGCTAGAGAGACCTTTCAAAGTCCAGGTACTGCTAATATGACAGATACCATGTAACAAGAATGTTTTCTGCTGTTTCACTCCACCCTACATGAACCATATGTATGTGGTATCTCCCCTCCACTCGAAACCTCTTAATGATCTAACTGCCACACTTCCATTACTCATGAGATACTCTAAGTGCATTTTATAAAAGTCACTGAACTTTATTTGCGCTTAATTTTTTTTGAGGTAAAATGAGGTGTTTAAATAACAAAGACTTGATCAAGAACTCCTCGACACTTGTGATATGGTGCAGCAGTCGGAGGAGGGAATTGATAGAGCCTCCCTATCTCACTCCAGAAATGCTAATTTTCTTCATGTTCTTACTTTGAGGAGAGGCTGCTCTGAGCATGATACAGGCTGCTTACCACCAGATTTAGTGCAGTCATAGTTTTAGCCCTACTTACTGCTGAAAGGGTAATGGGTGTTGGTGTTCCTAACAATAGTGCGTATAAAGGCAAAACAATTACAATTGTCCTGCTTAAGTAGAGGATAAATCCTTTTTTTGGCTGGGCAAAACTGATTTTTGTTGAATTGCATAGAAAATAGTGATGTTTTATTATTGACATTGCTTTGAATTGCACTTCTTTTATATGTACTTAATACTTTTTTATATTTTGCAATATTCTTCTAAGTAAAATCTAACTGAAGTTTTTACTGTGATTATGAACAAGTGCTACAGAAAAAAAAGAAATTTGAAATTTCAATGTCACTATATTTGGTAGATTCACATGAATTTGTGGAAAGGGATAGCAAGTCTATAGTTTGTAACTGCATAGAATTAAATTTAGTTATGTAATGCACATTCCTTGGGGTATCTTACTTGGAATTTAAAAAACCTTTCTAGCTTCTGCTTCTCTTTCATACAGACTAAGATAACTTTTTGCAGCTTAAACAAATATTTCTGAATCAGGTAGTTCAGGAGACACATCCTGTAGGGAAAAGCATCCACCTGTATTCAGTAAGCCAAGTGCATACATGCCACAGTGTGCTGTTCTGTCATCTCCCTGCATAAATCTCACACAGCTGCACACAGGATTACACATTGTACATAGTATCAGTATAAAATTCATAATAAGTTTTAGCAGAATAATTTTCTATAGCATCAAAGACCTATTGATGCTGGTAATACAAGAGGTGTGTTTCAGTCCTTCCCTGCTTCGCCCTGACCTCTCACATGTCGGCACACTCCCCTTCAATTACTCCTCTTCCACCCAGATATATCCCAAGTGAAACTTTTCCAGCCTGTCAGCAGCAAGTGCTTGGTGCCTGCCCTCACACAGCAGCCTGCATCCATCCCTTTCCTCCCTTTTCTGCAAAGCCAGTGCACCCCAGCCACCTGCCTCAAACAGCAGAAGTACCGAGGTCCCAAAAAAGCCTCCATTTTGATCATAACCCTCCTTGCAGTGCAAAGATAATGAGTAATACTGAGGAGATGTCAGTCTTTGGGCTTCTCTTTTCTTTTGCTGGTGTCATTCACGCCACGCAGATGCCTGTGCGGGGCTGCGCCTTGTGCATGTGCTCCCTGTCCTCAAGCGAGCCGCATGTGGCTTGCGCTCTGGGTAAATAACAGCTGCTTTTTTCTGCAAAATTAACTTCTGCCGGCCAGTCTAAAGTGTAACCTCCTATCACATTTTCTGCAGTACGTTGGCATCCTCAGGCACAAGGGGTGAAGTGTGCTATGGCAGGCAACCTCATCTTTCCTTCTGTTCCTTAAAATAGCTGTTAGCATCTTTGTGTATGGTGGGAAAATAATACAAATTTTCTTAACATGTGTTATATCTAATTGTGCTTTTGCCTTCTGCCTCCCCAACTGTTTCATGCTGAGGTGAACCATGCTGGGGTTTGGGATGGGCTTGCCAGGTGGTAGCACCACCTCCTAAAAAGATATTTATTGATAATAGCCATAGATGCAGCATCTTCTGTAAAACGCCGTTGAATTATTTTAGTTGCTATTGCTAACTTTTTCAGAATGCTAAATTACTGCTAGAATCTTCCAAACAAAACCTTCCAAATTTTGATATTACACCTAAATTTGTATATTCCACTTAGAGATTTTAATGAATCTTACACAATAAAGTTTTATCAGCAATTTTGCCCTAATGGTTTTTTAAGATATCTAAATACTTACTGTCATTCTGAACCTTGTGTTTCCAAGCATTTGTCTCTTGAACTAATAAATATTTGCTGCCTTCAAATTAAACAGGAGTCAATTTATAATGTGTGTTGTAATTTTTTTGTAAAAACCTAATTGTGTACCTTGCTTTCTAAAATGCAAGGATTGGAATAAATATCTACTAATGCTTTAGGTGGGAAAACAGTACAAACATCTTGTGATCTGAATATATTTATAAATAGTCACTTGCACATTTTATGCAAATGAAATTGGGTAACTGACAGGCTGCAATTTTTAAAATTTTTTTTTATACTATTAGAAGAGTGGCTTATTTGACACCTCATATAGATCTTTTTATATGTTTGAGGTTTTTTTCTGTGAGCCTATAACTGGTACTGTCCTGTATTGTTCTTCTATACCTTTTGTCTTTGTTTCCTTATTTTATTGCCTATGCTTTATGGATGATGAGAATACTAATGAACATATGACGCATACCATCATTCACAAGATGAACAGATAGCTTTCTCTCTTTGTGAAATGTTTATGCAGTAAAATGAAAAATTAAACAAACCAAACATTGACTCCATTGTAATTTCAGCTTAAATGAAACACCTGCTGAGGTTTTGTAGAATTTTCCTATCAGAGAGAAATTTTTGAGAGTGCTGGGAGACGATTTTTATATCCAAAGAGTAAAGTTGGAGGTAATTTGCTAGAAGGCATAAAAGTTATCTTAGAAAATTGTTGATACTGGACCATAAAAAAGTCTAAATAGTTTTAACCTTCAATTAACAAAAAAGGGGGGGAAGATGTCAAAACACAGGTTTAATTATAATTTCTGGTGGATTCAAAGCCTTATGGCTATGTTCT
Organism: Corvus moneduloides; assembly: GCF_009650955.1. Taxonomy (NCBI): domain Eukaryota; kingdom Metazoa; phylum Chordata; class Aves; order Passeriformes; family Corvidae; genus Corvus; species Corvus moneduloides. The sequence goes on from NC_045511.1 coordinate 54,759,360, forward strand.
GGCCACTTCAGTTTAGCCATTTAGCCCGTGCTGCCTGTATTGTGTATTCAGCAGTTCCTGTTAGATATCTTCAGAGGGTGTGATTCTGCAGAGCTTTTTGACACCCATTTTCATGCATGGCCTGCTATTTTACCCTGAAATATCTTTTTTGCTGAGCTGCCTGAAACATTAAAGATGCCTTGAACATGCCAGGCTCGGTGCATGTGCATGTGTGCGTGCATACGTGTGCATACCCATGGGCACAGGATAATAAGTAAGTGCGCCGGTGGATGCATGTGTGCCGCTGTGCAGAAGTGCGGGGCGCCGTGCAGCAGCATCCCTGTGCGATGTCCTGCACCCGCACACAGCCCGCATCACTATGCAGGGGAGGGCGATGCTCTCTCTCCCGCAGGCAGTCCCCGTGATGCTGCGGGGGGGTGGGCGGGGGGGGTCTCGGCAGCCGGTGACACTAGAGGGCACTGCTTGTCCTCGGTTGCAGCTTCCTTCTGGGACAGCAAGCAGAATTAGGCTGAATTCCGTAATCTTACTTTAATTAACAATTCAATTCTTATTAAGAAAGTCTAGGCTGTTTAATTCGTTGTTGTTTTGCTTTTAGCCTTGTGTTAATATCCAGGATGGAGTCATCAGCACTTGCAAATAAATGCAGAATCAATTGTCCCATACAGTAACAATTTTATAAAAAAAACCAACTTGAAATGTTATTCTTGGCAAAGCCAGAAGGCTGAATTTGCCCAGCGATGGGGTTTAGATCCCTTGCCAGCTGTGCTTCCAGCCAGAAAGTGAGATGCACAGTGTTAGAAATGCGTTAGGGAGAGTCTTGACAAGTTAGGGTGATTTATTTCAGCAAAGGTCAAGAGAAAGATAAGAGGATGAGAATAGGAAATTTAAAGGGCCCATCTTTGGTATGTGTAAAACATGTATCATTTACATTACCCTTGGAAAAATGTTTCTCAGTTACAGAACACTAAATCACCTGAATTGCTGCTCCAAGTTCAAATGTTTCTTCCATTTATGCGTTCATTTATTTTGGATGGAAATTATGAAAGAAGTGGAATAATCAGATTAATCAAGCTAATAAAACCAGGCATCATTTCAGAAACATCAGAAAGTTAATACGAAGTTTAGATGTCAAATCAATAACAACCAAGCTCAGTGTTAAGACGCCAAGCACTGCTGTTAGCTTGCCCTTGTCCTCTGGAATTGGCAGAGCATTGTAAGGAGTGCTGTGTGCTGGCCAGGTTGGGAAATTTTCTTTCCTATGAAATTCCAACACTCAAGATCAAGAAATGAAGTCCTATAGTTTAAAGTGCTGTTCATTGCTAAGCAGTGGGATAGGGCTGCATATTGGAGTAGGGCCCTATATGAAATCTTTTTTTTGTTATGTCTCCCTGGTATTTAGCCTGAATACTTCTTTCTGGTTGTTGACTTTGTGTAAATGTGAGTGTGTAAATGTTCTCACACCAAGTATTAATAATTGTGTGGAGTTAGCAGCTGGATTGCCTGATTGCTGGAAATTACCTGTTAGTCAAGGTGATGGCTGCTTGGTGTAACTAAAGGTTTTTCCACATGTAAGTTCTAGATTTAAGATGTTCGAAATGTACTGATTGTCTTAAAAAGGATATGTAATTTTTTAATAAACTTCTAAAATACTGTTCTAGCCAGAACTCATCACCTTTAAAAAGCAAGCCAGTATAATAATAGGTTATGTTTTGTGCAGAGTGAATTGTAAGTATTGTATTTTAGTCCCACCTAAGTGCTTGGAAATGTTAAGGTGGTTTTGAACCCCTCTAGTTCTGAGCAATATCTTTTTAAACAGTGAGATTATGCATTTCTGAAATTAGTATATGCATTTCTGAAAAATCCTCCTGGAAGTTACTGCACCATTCCAGAGGACATTGTAGCATGTTTCTTGTAAACATACTACATGTGATCATGTAGTAGTCTTGGACGGTCTGGTCGCCAACCCAATGTTTAGTAATAGATCTGTCATTTAAGAAGAGCGAGCATCACCTAGTTTTGCTTTATCAGTTCATAAGCAAAAAGAAATAAAAAATATGTTTAATCAACAAGAGAGCATCTCTCTTTGCATTCACCAAATGGTAATTTGAAGGCTTATTTTGTGTGTACTAATGGTCTATAAGCAGTGAGATGCCAGAACTGCTTTAATAGGATTTTCCCACTCCTAGAAGGATTTTGCTTATGGCTATGAAAAGTTAATTTCAGATCCTGATACACTTGCATTAATTTTTGAGACATTAACTGAGTGTAGTACAGCAAAGAAAAACACGAACACCACACCACTGTGGTGTAGCTAATTGTTTATTACCTCCAACCAAAGAAGCATTGGTAATGTGCAGGCCACAGTGTCTGGAAAAAGAAGGAGGTAGGAAACTGACAGAAAAGGTCTCCCGGATTTCTTCTTGGGGGTCTTGAGAAAAGAACTGGGGAAGAAAAGGAGAAACAATAGCTTCACCGTGTCCTAAAGGTGATACAAATGGGTCTTGGCATACTCGGAAGATCCTGTTTGTTCATTAAAATACTGTTTGACAATCAAACTATAGCATGTACCAAACCTTCCTGCTTCTGAGTGAGAAAACACATCATTGTGGTTGTATGATTTATGTATGAGAAACAAATGATTTAGATGCTTATACGCACCATACTTCAGTAATGTGTCTATATTCTTTGGAGTATTTGCTGACAAAAGGAGCATGTTAGCTCTTCCTTTGCTAGTAAGGGATCTGTTGACTCCACAGCTATGTAAAAACCTCTCATCAGCACCTATTTTAATCAGCAAGAACTTTACTATAAATCATTATAAAAAAAAAAGCATTATGCTATGCTTTTATACCAATACATTTATTTTGAAATTAATAGGGAAAAATAATACAGAGCTTGTGCTTGAGATGGGCTAATAAGCGTGCCCATGAGACTTCCCTTTTCAAGCACTAAATGAAAGCTTTTGCATTGCTAACAGGCTACAAAAGTTGCTTAGGTAATAAGACTCCTTTTCTCTTATCAGTAAAAAAGAAAAGGGGAGGGATGGGATGGCTCAAGGGATTGGTAATCAGATTACAAAGTCTTTCACTTCTAGGTCACTGGTTCAAATCTGCCCCCTGTTTAGTAGTGACCAAAAGCTGTTCCCATCTGATGGCTTTTCAGTAGCCTTTGTGCAATTCATGAATGATCTATATCCAATGCCTGGTGAAAATCACTTCTAGCCATTGCTTTGGGAGTCTCAACTCAAACCCTTTAAGCAGGAATAAATGATCTGCTCATGCATTGAAGGGTTTAGTGGGTTTATATTTCAGAATAATTTTAATAAGTTAGCGGAGCAGTGCAGCTGAATTTGCACTGTAACAGCTGCTCTGGGCTACAGCTGCCACCGTCACTTTCCACTAGCATTGCTTCATAAAATGTTGTTACCAGCTTGCTTAAGAATAGGACTGATGTGTCTTAATTTGAGCCACATGGTATCATTCCAATCTACTTTCATATGAGACTAGAACAGATAAAATAGTAATTGAAAAAAGAAGGAGAAGTAAAAGAAAATTACTAAATTTGTTCATTTTAGAAGAAATATACTTATTATAGTAAAATTGATTTTGTCAGGTAGAGTGTGAAAACATTTTTATCAATGGTTTTAATGCTGCAGTAATGTCGTGGAAGCTGTGAGACTGCAACTTCAGTGGGTTCTCTGCTATATGTGACTTAGACCACTATGGTGTGCTCAGATAAATGCTGGAATAGGTTTATAAACTGAAAACAAGGGAAAACAGAAAACTTCCAGTGACTGAAAAGGAGTCCTTGCAAGTGTATGTTTTCTAGTGTTGCCTCTTACTGGTGCTTACTACGTGGTAGTTGAATAATGGGCTTATAGACTTGACTCGTGTCAGGATTTTGAAGTGCTATTTTCCTTAAGGTAGGAGAAAGCTAGAGGACAGTTGCTATAAAGGGAATGTAATTTCCAGTTCATTAATATATGAACCTGAAATGAGAACTCTCTGCTATATGTACATTTCTGTAGAAATCACTGTGACAGTTTAGACATGTGTTTATGTCCATAGGGAGGCACACAACCCATTATCAAAGTATGAATTTTTCCTTAAAACCAGCTGAAGTAATTTTTTTGAGACAGCAGGCAAGCCACACATATGATGCAGCAGATTTTTGCAGTAGATTTTTTTGCACAGAACTAGGTATTTCATCAAACCTAAATGATATTTCATCAATACAAGTCTAATTGAATCAAATGAATCACATAAGCCACCTCCCTCATAACTCACATAAACTTCGGAGTTTGTTCATAACACCTCAACGTGGAAAAATTTAAATACCTGTGCATGCCAAGCAAAGCTTGGTGGTACCAGCAAGTGGAATGCACATTTAGCACAGGGCCAGCACAGGTCTTTGCTCTCCCAAGAACACATCCTCAGATGCTGGGAGTGATCTGCCTAACATGCTTATAGCTTCACATTGAAAACCTAAGCCGGAAGAGTGCTGATGAAATCTGTGTACCAAAACACATGTTCATACCCATGTTTTGCAAGAATGGCTTGGGTGGGATTTACTGCCACTGTTTTCACACTTGGCTTTCAGCAGCCAAGCTAGCTGGCCTGCAACGCAATGTCATCCCCTCTGGAAACTTCAGCAATTGCAGAAAAAGAAAATCCCAGACAATGTATTTATGATCCAAAACACAACATTCTCTCCTATATCAGATGTTTCAGATGTCTGTGGACTTGGAGCAACTGGTATGATGTCCCACCAGAAAACACAGGCTATCCCAGCTACTCCAGAAGCCATGTGTCTCCATGTCCTAGCACCAGGGTGTTTTGTGGGCTGCTCATAATGTTGGGCTCAAGCTTACCTGCACCTGCATCTCTGGCCCCATTTGCCAGAGGGAAGGGGGAGGAGTGGGATCTAAGTTTAGCAACACAAGTGGTGTGGGCAAAAAACCCTGCCAGTTTCATGGGGCTGTTTGGTCCAGGAGCCCAGGTTTGTAAGCCAAAGCCAAAGCCATTCATTTCAGAAGTTCACACAAAGGTGGGGGAAGGGGGAGGGAAATAATCTGAAAACACTGGCTGCACAACTTTGCTCCCTTTTGACAGGGAAAGGAGCAGGTCTTGTTCTGGTGGTTAGGTCAGGGTGTGTTAGAAGTGGGCAGGTCTCATGATGGTTCAGCAGAGTGAGGTTTGCCTGTATTTCAAGGCGGTTGTGAGTTTAGTCATTAGTTTAGAAAATAATTTGGTTAAACTGAGAAAACCTCACAGCAAAGTGTTTCTCCTGCTGTAGTGATGCTTCTTGTGAAGTTGAAAAGGACTCTTATAAAGCCATGAGTGCATACTGATATATTGAATGTGATGTCTCTAAAGTTAAGAACTGATGCCCTCTGTTGGTACAACCCCCCCACAATGTGTGCAGAAGCCTTCAAGTTGCTGTGACTGATGAATGGACTTACTTATTTAAGTACTAGAGATGTGAGTGTGATGTCGTCTTTATAAGAGGACAGACATGGATATTGAAGCTCCCAGAGATGGGAGCTGTGAACTGTATTTGGTCCAGTTACATGATGACTTTCAACCAATTGTGTGATAAGCCACATTGCTTATGGTAGTGGGTCACTCATCAGACCCCACTCTGCCTGCATAAGCTGAGGTGGTGGTGGTGCTGGTAGTGAAATAAAGAAATGCAAACTTATCCTGGTGTGTTCCTGTACTGAAGAGGACTTTCAAGGAAAAGGAGCAGAAATAAAGCTTGCAGTTGCTTTCTGGTTTAGTGTTGTTTATGAACCTTATGAGATCAGAGGGTCATGGGGAGTATCTTGCTAGTGATGTATAATGGTTTGGAAATAAACACCAGGGGTGGCTCCAGCTGCTTTTGATCTAACTAAATGGCTATTATGTATATTCTATTTAATTTATTTTAAAATTAGGCAAACAGCATACGGGAATGCTTCTCTGTGTGCTATATGCTTAAACTTCCAACTGTGTGTTCAGGACCAAACAAAAGGAAAATGGTTCTCTTTCAAGGAGGTTATCATTCGGTAGATGTATAATAAAAAGCAGACATGAAATGCTGTGAGAAAAAGGGACTGACTTTCTACCTTATCCAATGATTTTAACATTTGAAATTTTTATTGAGATGGCCTGAATATGTAGATTTCACTCTGTGAAATCTTTTGCTTTCCATATCTCTGAAATCTTTTCTTGATATGGGACTTCCTAAGTTGAAAATTATGAGCCCTTAGCTTACAAAGACAGGCAAGTAATTAAATCCGCAGCAAGCTTTTTTCAGAGTACGCTGGCCAGAAACTATGGAGAGTGTGTGCAGAAAGCTCAGCAGACATTGCTTTTACTTTAGAGCAGGGGTGGCTGATCTTCATGGTCCTGTGGCATCCTGATGAGCTCTCGTGGTCACGGGACAAAAGCTGACAAAGCTGTGGACCAGACATTCAGTGTTGCAGCTCTGCCTGCTGTCTTGTCCTGCATTGGGAGGGGAGGGTTGCTCAGTGCTCTCCAGCTTGCCCACTGGTGTAGCCTGATTTCAGGACCCAACCAGTGTGGCCTGGCTGATACCTCCAGGAAAGTCTGACTACCTGAGTGCAACCACCAGAGCCAGAGTCCAGTACAAAATTTTCAGGAGGACTTTTCCACTTCCTAACAATCTTGAAAGTAAACATGCATCATTCTTAATAAGCCAGTTCCTCTTTGAGGCTTGTGAGTACAAGAGTTTAAGTTATTTTGCCAAAGAAGGACTGTGTGTGATAAATGAGTACCTTCCTACATGGGCAGCTGGGAATATTTGGTGCTTTTGTGCAGCATCCATTGTCCTCACACTTAGGCACAGCTAAGTGCTAAGAAGTGGTAGTCCTTTTTCTTTTGTTGACTCATCTCTAGCGGGCATCACTTCTCTGAGCAATGTCATCAGTACTGGAGGGTGATTTTTGGTGTTTAATGAGCAGGCTTATGCTGGGGGCAATGCAGAGCATAGTACACATCATTTTCTTGGAGCACTACTAACAAGTAAGTTATGTGAGCAAGCTGATGACCAGGTTGGTGCAGGATTACTGAGCAGGCCAGGAGGAGGAACACAGAAATACTTCATGGCAGTGACACAGCATCCAAGACACCCACCATGTTTCTAAGTCCTGAGTTGCTGAGGTGGAAGTTGTATGTTGCTGCAGTGCCATGGCTCTCCAGATGTGATGGACAGCAGGTCCATGCCCAATGTCTTTGAAGGGTGGAGAGTCTGAGCTTCCTTTACCAGTGAAGCTATGCCTGATGGCTACTGGCAGAGGACATGGACCAGACGTTTAATTATGAGTCTGTTCTGTACTCTGAATTGGAAGACGTTTTTCTGAGTCATTTCTTTCATTAGTTTTTTATATTATGTAAAACTGTATTTTAGGTTGTTATACATCCTTTGTATGACCTTTTGTATGAGCCTTTGTATGATCCTTTGCGTCACAAAGCCCTTCAGCGTATGAAGTCTCTCCAAGGAGACTTGTTAGCCTTGCTGCTACTTTCCCATCTCATGAGTGGGTGGAAAACCCTGTTGTTGGATATCTGATGGAATGTCCAATGACTGATAAAGAGGGCTGATAAAAAAATTATCCAGTATTTCTCCTGCTTTACTGTTTTTTCAGACTTTGAAGATGTCAGTCATGTATTGGGGTTGAAACTAGATGATGTCTAAGGTCCCTTCCAACCCAAACCATTCTATGATTCTAGGATATTGTGGTCTGCTTTGTGTAATTTGGGTTTCTGCCACACATGCACATAATTTTTTGGTGAAGGAGCATGTAAATGGCAGCAGCATTTTAGTGGGAAAGAAAGGGAAGCTGCTGCTCCTCTCTTTTGGCTGCTGCCTGCAATAACAAAGCATGATTTGTCATTCCCTAACCACAAAGAGAGTTACCTCCAAAAGTTTGTGTGACCTCAGAAGTTTCAGTTTATATACCCTCTTGCTTCAGAGACCTTACCTGTGGAGAACCTTTTCCCTTCTGAAGTTACTCAGAGGTTAGAAAAGTCGAAGCTGAGGCTTCAAAGGACAGGAAGAGTGAGTGTTGTCTTATCCTTTGGCTGAAGTGGAAATCCAGCTATGTCTAAATAACAAGGATGTCAGACTTCATGTCCACCTGTGAGGTGCTGAGCTTAACATTCAATTCTTCTCATTTTCTGTTTGGTTGGGGGTTTTTTTTAAGTCTGGCTTCCTAGTAAAAGTTAATATATAGGTTGATATGTTTGTGTGCATGTATGATAAAACCGGGGCAACTTCCTAAATCAATGACCAGTCCTTGTTCAGACACAGCCAACATCTAGAAATCTGTGGAGGATTTGCCGTTCTTGATGTCTCTCTCTTTCTCTAGGTATAAAATTAAATACAAGGAACCCGATTATTTCCTTGAAAAGTGCACCAGCATGAGATTTCCATAAAACTGTAATGAAAGTTTTCCATGTACCATTCAAACAGAGGCAATGAAGAAGTAATGCCATTTTACTCTGCTGTATTTGATACTTAACATGTAAAAACAATTATTTACTTGATTGTTTCACATTCATTTCACTAATATGATTGTTCACTTGTACGCTGAGTTCTGGATTTACACATTTATTGAAACATGAGAAAATAACTGCCATAACTTACTCCAGGCCATGTTTTTCATTAGATATAAACCATTACCTTTGTAATGGTATAATATCAAAACAAAACTCCAACTCCTTGTATAATTTCATTTTCAAGCCTTGTTTATTATTAGTTGTGTTACACACTGATTTTCAGGAGCTATTTATTTCAACTAATTTTTCATCTCAAAGATTTAAGATAACTGTATTTTATTTAACTTTATCTGAGTAAGAAAAATTTCAAGAACCTACTTATTTTGGCTCAAGGCTTTTAGCTGTATTTTAGATGTTTTCATCCCCATAATGCAAAAGAGGAGCCCAACAAGATAGGCTGAGACTAAACAACTAGTTTTATTCATCCATTTTATATGCATACTGGGTTTTTAGATAGAGCAAAGCTGGTCCACTGTAACATAGAAGATGTTCAGCTCAAGCAAGTACCTTAGGAAGAACTTTTTTCTTATGTACAAAGGATTTATTTCTGTTCAGCCTTGCTGCCTAATCAATCTGAAATCAGCCAAAGTAATAATCACGAAGACATTGACCAGGCTCAAAGCCTTGAGGCTGAAAAGAGTGGCAGTGTGGAGCCAGACTGGGAAGCGGACAACTGTCTCTGCCTCGGAGCAGTCACATCCTTCAGATGGGTGGACCAGATGGCTGAGGTTGTTAGCAGCATCAACAGTCCGGCTTCTATCTGCTGCCGCCCTTCAGTGAAGCCCATACAAGCTGTGAGCTACTGCAGAGAGTCTGACAGGTGGCAACTGAAGGAGTCATCATAACTCAGTCATCTGCATCCCAAGACCCTGCTCCTCCCTGAAATGGAGCTTCCCACAACTTCTGTCAACAGCAAGAAAACTAGTGGAGTTTGAAAACTTAGTGCTATTTCCTCGCTGATAGGTCTCAGGCAGAGTTTGGCAGCGCACTTTGATGGGGCACCTCTGATGAAATGTCAGCTGGGCAACACTGCTGGGGGTCAGCTGTGCACTGCTGCTCTTAAATGCCTGTAACTGTCTCTAATGGCTGCAAGATCAGGCTGAAAGTCTGGCACCCAACCTGCATTTACACAAGGACGTGTTCAAAATGATTAGCTTGTGGTTTGGCCATGCCCAGAGCTGATTAGAATTGTGAAAGTCCTTGTGAAAGCTGAGCCCAGGATGGCAAGCCTGGGGTCGGAGGCTGAGGACATTCCCAGTTTCAAGCAGAGACATTTCTGTTTCCTACTCCATCTAGAACTTGACTTTTCTTAGTATACAGCACCTCAAGCTTTCAGCCATGGGTCTAGATGGCTCCTGCTAGCACTTAACAAAAATTTGGGGTTTCTTGTGTTGTGATTGGGTTTGCTTTGGATTTAATTTCTTTTATATTTTATTTCAATTTAATTTCTTCAATGGTTTTTTTTTTTTTTTTTTTTTTAGATTCTACTTTATTATTTAATTTCAAACTAGGCATGGTACTCACATAGCTGTTCACTGCTTCAGAAATCCAGATAAACCAAGAGAAAGTAAAGCTGTGACCTGCCTGCAGCCAATAAGGTTTTACTGGCAAAGAGTGGAAAAACCCTTGACCATCACAGCCAAAATAACTTTGTTAACAAAATCGCCAGGGCAGGTTTTGCCTAGCTATAGTAATAGAGGAATGGTCTTGCTGGCTGAGTTCATGTCATTTGGAGAGCTGATACAGCCTCCTGCCAGAAAACCTCCTGCATCCCTATTTAGAGGATCCTGCTTACACAGGTGAGTGGTAAAGCCAGAGCAGAAAAGGATCTGCTGTGCCGGAGTTTTGGTGTGATCACATGCTCACACTGTCTTGCATTACCCAAATCCAAATTAATTGTGAGTACAAAATGAAATAGTTTAATGAACTATGTGATTTTGCAAGTATGATTTTCCTGGGGCTCATTTATTTGCAGTGTACATATCCAAACTATGTTTTAACAAACTAGCCTGAGTATCAGATGCCCCTCAGTGTTACTTGTGCCAAGTACTGCACATAGTAATGTTGGACACTTTCTGGCAGCTTAAGCTGACCCTTGTGGAGCTCCACTTTTATAAGACCAGACTGTTTTTTATGTCATATATTAGACACAAGCCAACAGCTAGCTGCTACTATCAGCAACATAGGAACATTAACACTTACATTGATCAGGTTTCACATTCTGTACCTGGATAGGAGATGGGTAGAAGCTGTTGACCCTTCAAAACCTGATTTTCATGCCAATGAGATTTCCCCAGTTCGAATCTCCAATCTTGGGACAGCAGACTCCAGCTGTTAGGAGGGAGTCCCAGCTGTCTGACTCCGGGTAGACTCAGCTGCTCCAAACCTCTTTTCTGACCATCACTGCAGTTCTTGCAGTAGTGCAAAGGCAAGTATCTCGGCAACCTTCATTGCTGAAATGGTGTAGTAAAAAAGGGATTAGTTTCTGTTGGTTTGGTTGAATTTCTCATGGGAGAGAGCTTCACCAAACCCTCTTCTCTAATGTCCATTTTTCGTCTGCAAGGAAGTTATCTGCAGAATGCCAACATTTTGTGCACCAGACAGTGGAGGATGTCCCTGCCACCAGCTTGTTTTGGATTGGTCTGCTATGAGCAATTCAAAGATTTTTATCCCCATGGTACCATAGCAATTTATGTTATGCGATGGGCTTTCTGTTGAACTGCTGTGCTTCGTTTATGCTAGACAAATTGCTGGGAGGTTTGTAAGTGAGGCGAGCCAGCATTCCTAACCACAGCCCTGCCACACCTAAACCACCTCTGTTTGGGAAGTTGGTGTTCCCCTCATTATTATAGGTCCTCAAAGACTTTTCTCTCTTAAGCTCCCGGTTGTGACACACTAGGGTCAAGAGAACAGGACAATTGCATTATATAGTTTAAAGTTTAAAGTTTTAATAAAGCTAAAGCCTGAGGCTTTTATACAAGAGAACTGTGAATTTGTTTGCAACGTTCAAAAATATACCAGCAAAATTCTGCGTACAAGGTTTTTGTAGTTGTTGGGGTTTTTTACTGAGCTATGTGTAAGGGAGATGACTTTTTAAACCTTGAGATATTTTTTATTAAAATGTTTTTCTAATCATGATTGATTTTATGAACTTACAGCCCCAATGTAAGGGGGAAATTTTGAGTAGAGGTTCTGCAAGAGAAATTGGTTTACACTGTGAACTTTGACAAGTCCTAGACTCCAGATGCTGTAAAGCAATCTGTTCTAATATGTTTGTGCATTATTATTACTGTTGCAGTGTGATTTATTGCTGTAGAAAAGGATCACAGTTATAGGGGTAACATCCAATGGATCTTTGACCAAGATATCAGAAAGTACTATGGTCATTCTCTAATTGTATCTTTGAAGGTATTTTCTTTTGCCGTTTAAAAACTGGTATGTATCAGAGGCTTTGTCTGCTGCAATTAGGGATTTTACCACATCTGCAAATTCATTTAGGGAAGTTTATTGTTGTTGCTAATAGAAAATGAGAACTGGTAGAACTTTGGATTGTTTATTATATTTGCTTTGTGCTGTTTGAACATAGTTGCCCAGTAATTCTAATTCCTAATGAATAATATTTTATGAGGGCTTGGGGATCTAATTCCATTTTAAGATGTGCTGAAAATTGAGAGTATTTCAGAAATTCAGGATTTTTGTTCAGGAAGCAGTGAAAGGTCTTACAAATGCCAGACCAACAAACTTGCACTACAGAATACAGAATTCCATATTTCCTGGAGGAGTTTTTCATAACTGAGGAGAGGCTCAAGTGCTGCCAGGCAGACAGACCAGTTACTTGGTTTGTATGAGACTGAGTGAAATGATGGTTGAAGAAGATGTTGGTTTTCTGTAGACTTGTAACAAGCCAGTTACAAGGAGAGCATATGAAGTTACCAAAAGGGAATCTACACGCCTTTCCAGACGAAAGTAAAAATTGCCCTCTTGCACACTATTCGTATCATGTGATTTCTTCTCTCATCTACCATTGCTTTTACAAATATTTCAGTGTCCAACTGATGCTGTTTTGATCCACCAGAATTTCTACTGCAAATTCATTCCACTTCTGGAAACCAGTGAGGACTTTTGGACAGGGACTTCCAATTGTTTCCTCTGGAAAGAATTCTGCTCGAAGATGCCAAATGTCTTACGGGTCTCAAACCCGTAAGTATGATGCAACTGGATACAATGGAGGACTTGCATCAAAATTATGTTGCTCCAAGTCAAATGCTTGTTGTCAACAACTGAATTGCAATGGAAGATGAAGAAAGTAGCTGAAAGGTTTATTTCAAAACTTCAAGAGAAATTAAAATTTGGATGTGTTTTTAATTCATTTTTCCTCATTCCTAATTACAAACAACTCAGAAGAGTAAATATTCCCTAAATATGAAGTCATGGTTGTTGATTTAATTGTATGAACCTACAAAAATAAAAGCCTGTAAAAAATAAAATAATATTTTAACTTTAACTTTTCTCAGAAGTTTCAATTTTTACCTGTTTTAAATGTTGGAATAGGTATAAAGGGTATGGACTCAGTGTTTCAGGGATTTACTCCCACAGGCCATTTACCTAAAGTCTAACGGGCACTTTCATGGACTTTCATGTTTGCAGGATCAGACCTTTGAGTCCTCTTCTAACACACTGAGGCTTCAATTTGATGGGAGTATTATGCTATAAAATATATACCAAAGGCACATTTTATCATCTATTCTAACTATATATGCATGCTAAATATACTGCATATCTATTATATGTGTGAAGCTATGTTTTATTTACACATGCTACAGATAACACAGGCATCAACCTTTTTGCATTACAATGTTATGATAACTGTATACTATAAACTTGCAGATAGATTGGCAGTAGAATACTTATTAAGTTGAGCAATAAATGAGTCATTATTATGTATGAACTTAAGGAATGCATTTTTGGGAGTTTCAACTTCTTGCTTATGTAACTGTTAGAGCTGAATACTTCTGCAAATAGATAATAGACATTTTCCCTTCCAAAGTGAAGGAACCACTTTCAACCACTAGGATAAAGAGGACTTTCAAAAGGATGCTTTCTAACTTTTTGCAAGGAAAACTGGTCTACAACTTGTCATTCTAAGGGAATCAAATATATAGTGTTGGTATATGGTTAGTAAGCTACAAAATCAAACTTTCCTATTATTACAAAGAAGGAACACAAGAAAAAAGACAAAATGGAAATGCCTAAAGAGAGAAGATTATTGGGAAAGTCTAGAGGACCCAGAATAGTGAGTGATACAGTAATACATGAGAATGAGAACAGAGAAGTGCCAGTTTACCTACTTCTGGTTGTAAATGAATTATTGGAAGAAGGAGTAAGGGGAGGGTGAGCCATCCAATGATGAGGTTCACAGAGAGATGTCTTCCTGCAAAATCTATTCAGCTAAGAATAATTTAAGATTTTTAAATGGACACTGAGCAGGAAAATAAGTAATTTCTAGGCTGTGAGAACTTTCTGTCTGTGGAATTTACTGATGTACAAGGAGTATAAGGCATAAATGAACTTCAGACAAAATACTTAGGCCTTTGTTTGCTTCAGTAAAAAAAATCATTATTCTGAAGAAAAATATCTAATTTTTAGTATTTTTAGTAGACTGTGGTCTATTAAATATCTTCAGTTTTAATGTGTCCACCTCGAAAGACTCTGCAGGCTACATGGAATAAAGCAAGTAGTCCTGGCAAATGTAAATCATACATCCCATAGTATCTTTCCCATGGAATTTAGAACAACTTCCAAGTTGCATCAAATTTGAGTGGTAGCTGGATGCTTGTTTAAAGTCAATCTACTTTGTCTTTACAATTTTATTCCACTCATTTCATTTTTAAAATTTATCTTAATTCAAAACCGGTTTTAGAAGAGATGAGTATGTTCTGTGACCTATCAATCCATTGAATCTGAAGCATTTACTGAGTATTGAAGCATCTGTGCCCAAAACCACACAGACTTCATGTATCTTCTTGCAGGGTAAATTATCAACCCTGATAAGAGGGTCTGCTGCTTAAGCTTAACCTGGATCTGTTCTCCTTGATTATTATTATCAGTGGAATGTAGCAAGGAACTTCAGCTGCTCTGATACAAGCAAAAGTGTCCTCAGTTTGACATGCTCTGCGGTGTCATTTCTGTGTCACTGAAACATGGACACGTTAGACTTCTTGTTTAAGGGAAGGTTATACCTTTGATCCTTTCCCCACTTGATGTATTGTTTTTGTCTGTTTCTTTCTAAGTTGGCTCAGAAGGGCATGGATGCCTACCAAAACTTTTTTCTTCTGGGCTGGATGTTAAGAAATATGTGAGTGAAGCTCACTTAATCCTTTTGATCCCTCTTTGCTGCTGCATCCATGAGACCTTATCCTAACCCTAGCACTGTGGCTGAGTTATCAAAAAACATCACATTGTCAGCCTCAGTCTCTTTGCTGATCTTTGTGAAGAGAATACAATTCTGCAGGCATCCACAAAGCTGAATGGCAAGCACCAGGAGCATGTTGGGTATTGCATATTATTTCCTATATATCATACATGATCTGAAAAGCAAGGACTGCATGTACCATATGAAGAAAGAGTAGAAAGAGATGGTGATCAATAGCTGCCAGTTCTTACATGTGCATAGGGAAATTGAGAATACCAAACCTGAGCTAGGTCTGGAAAGGAAAAAGGGAGCTGCACCTTTGTATTTTCTTGTGATTTGAAGAAAAAGGTGATGTTCTAAGATGAACTGGGTGGCTAGTTTTCGAAACAGAAACATGGGACACAGCAGCTTGAGAAAAAACTGCTTTTCCAAAGCAGAGCATATTTTTTATCTTTGCTGGTCATTAGAAGTGCTTCTGAATACCAGCCCTTCATGGAGGAAGTCATGCTGGAATACCCTGAGCTGGTGATGATTTTAAACTTCACCCAGCGTGTAATAACTCTGAATAATTGGTAGGTATGTGGGCTTCAAGGACAGTGGTATTTTTGCACCTTTGCCTGTTTAATCACAGTGTTTTGTGGAAGACAGTGCAGCCGAATGAGTGCTAGAATGCACTGCACAGGAACGGGAATATTAGTACATATGGTGTGTTTCAAAAACTTATTCAATGTACAGCAGGGTTTAAAGTGAGTTAGGTGTGTGTGGCTGACAGGTCTTGTTTTTAGATACTGTCCCTTTCAAAAAACTTTTTTTTTGGTAGGGTTTTGGAGTCATTCTTATGGCAAGGACATGGAACAGTGGGTTCAGAGGTGCAGCCTGTCTGATAAGCAGTTAATAGAGCATGAAGAAGGAATGCCTGATTTTAGAAATGTGATATGTGTTACATTTATACAAAGGGAAGCTTAAAAAAACTATTAACTTTATTGCAGCATACACAGTGATAATGACACTAGTTGTGAAATTCGGGTTTTATAAGTATAATTTATTATGCTTTCTTTGATCCAGTGCTACAAATTAGGATCACTCATGTCAGGAGATTAAAACCTTTTTGTCTCTCTTTGATATAAAACTATTCTTCCCAGTACCTTTTATCTTGCATAGCAGTGCTGAATTCCACAGCATCTTTGTCAGCTCGCTTGTGTTATTTGCAGCAATCATTTAATTTGTTTTAGAACTGATATTATTTAGTCATACTGTCATTTGCAGCAACAGAGGCTCTTTAATATCCTAAAAATGTTGAGAGGCTTTGGTGTTCGCTGAGTAAGCATATGAATAAGAGAGAAGAGAGAAGAATTTTGGGACCATGGTGAGCATGCAAGATAGCTAAATTGGATAGAAAAAGAAAAAAACCCATACAAGTCAAAGTGAGATTGTACATCAGAAAAACTACAGCAATCTACTGAAAATTAGTAGATGATAGTCATGAGAACCTTACAGTGAACCACAGGTACCAGCTTCCCTGAAGAACTGAAATAGGAACTTGGAGAAGCTTGTAAAAGGTGTCCTCAGGGAATCTTCCATTTTTTCACTATGATACCTTTAATCCTAGAATTGTCAAGCCACATGGAAAATAATAAGACTGAATAGTTCAGTCAGTTAAAAGTTAGTATTATTATTTTTTATCAAAAATAATAGGTGTTTCTGTTTTTCTGGACCCGTTAGGAATTGTATAAACTTTAAAACAAGTGAAGTCAAGTATTGAATCTGTATTGCTGTTTCGTTTTAAATTTAAGATCGTTATCTCTGACTAAGCAGACTCTATTCAATAAAAGGAATTAATGTAAATACAATATTTTTTTAACAGATGATTCAACGAGAGGCAGAAGTGAAGAATAGGGTAACTGCCGTGGCGTTGACAGACTCTGTTCACAATGTGTGGCATCAAGAAGTTGGCAAAACTATTCGAGAGTGGATGAGAGAGGTAAGGCCATGTTTTTTTAAAGAATTTGAGTATATACATCTGTATGTGGCTGAGTAAACATGTCTGGGTGTGAAAGACAGCATATTACGGGACAGTGGAAATTGTGTATTCATACCAGCCACTAAAATAACCAAGGTTAAAGCCATTTCCAAGTTAGCAGTCAAAATAAGAAGCACCAAGTCCAGTGTTTCTTCACAGCAAAATTAGAGACATGACTAGGCAGGCCATGCAGTGCCTGATACCTGGAGCAAAGTCCTGGGTGCACTCTGTGGTACTGGTTTGACCTGGCAATGGTGGAAAATCCCCTTTAAGCTCTTCATGACTCAGTTTGATGATTTTCAGAACTGGCAAAATAACCTTTCTCTCAGCAGCTTTTTGATATGTATTTACTCCTGTAGCACTTGGAAGCTCTTATACTCAGGGATGGGGCTGCTGAGATTTTAAAACTTGTATTTTTAGAGTGATACCAACTAAGCTACTGTTCATGAGTCTCATCCTCACCAGATCAGGCTCATCTCTGTGTTTTGTGCATTCCCATGGCAGAACACTAAAACATAGCTGCACAGAGTGAATTTAAACTAGTCACATCCTGAGCTTTCTGTTAGACTTGACTTTTTCTCATGGATTTAGTGAAACTTTGTGTAAAGAGTGCCTATTCCTGACTTAACCTTAAAGTTTTATAGGCCGTGACTGATGGGAATAGAGGATCACCTGGGATGCAGCCTGACAGCTCTGACTTAAGTGTTAAAAATATAAAGAATGCTAACCCCTACAGGCTCTGTCAGAGAAATCCCCATTTTCTTTAAGGGAAATCAAAACCTTAAAATATGTGTTATGTAGTAAAACTGAAATTTTAAATCCTGTAATTTGAATCTGACAACTCCATTTTTCTTTAAGCATTTAGTCTGAATAAGAAAAGTGCATTACCTTTAATTTCATTTGCAGAAAGTAGATGTTAAAGAATAAGTTAAATGATTAATGGCCTAAAAAGTGGATGGAGTGTCATAACTTACATTAGCATTAAAAATCTCCTATAAGAAAGAAGAATTTTACATATGTGAAATGTGGCTGAGTGGTATTAAGACTAGCATATCACCTGGATATCTCTTACTTTAATCAGGTTTAAGGCTAGTGGTAAAATGAATAATAATTAAAATATACACCTAATCGCTGCCTGTCTGTAGGGCTAATTGCTGTCATTGAAAGAATGAATTGTTAAAATAAAGTAATTCTTCATCAGAGCTATCTCTCCTGTATCACTGGCGGCCTATTTTTAGTACCTATAGAAGTCATGATTTTTGAATTTATTAGGAGCTGTGATGAATGATAAAACAAATCATCCATTTACATATCTTGACACTGCTTTCGAGAATACTTATTTCTTACAGGCAAGTGTCACATTGTATATAAAAGCTAGTTAATTGTGTGCTAATCTTCTGTATTATCTCCAGCTCTCTGATGTAGTGTTCTATCAGTAGTTAATATTAATTTTACTTATTTCAAATGATTGTAATACTTCATAAAAATTCTACTTCTTTTGTAATTTCTACCACCTTACACTTGCAATTTCACATTCAGCTGTTAATTAAAATTACACATGCAAATCATAAAATTATAATGCTTTACTACTTCAAACCTTAAAACCTTTGTGAAATACTTCCATTTTAACAGTTTTTTACTAAATATATTACTGGATAGTGTGTTTGTTTTTTTCTTTTTCCATTGAGTTCAATAGTTTCATTGATCTACTGTTTCTTACAAAAATCTGCCATGCTTTGTGAACTTCACTTTCTAATCTCATACAGCAACCCTTCCTTTATGTTGTCCCTGCTCTCCCTGGTCCCAGAACAGTAGGGTTGCCTTGACAAATCTATTCAAAAGCCATTCCTCGCCCTTTATTGGTGGGGACTGAAGCCTTTGAAATTCTCTCCTCACTGCAACACAGCTGACATCTTCTTCCAGACAGAATGAATTAAGGAAATACAATAAGATACTTGATCTACCAGTCAAGGATCTTTCCACAGTGAGGACGGACTCCATGGTACACAACTAGGGCAGCAAGCATCTACAAATACACAATACATGCTGTTTACCAGAAAGAGAAGTTGTCCATTTTTACTATCATGACTGATGGCATGATTTTTTTAGAAATCTGTATGAAAATTGATTGGGTCTTTTCAAAAAGTTCTGTGGTTTTTTTGCCTCTTCCCCTTAATGGAGTTAATCAGGTTTTCAGAAAGGAAAAATTCAGATTTTTAATAGAGCAAGCAATGTAAATCTTGTTGTTCAGCTGGTAATCTTATTAAAAATGTAGTTGTGCTTTATAATTAAATCTTCAATTCAGTAAATTTGGTGTAGTTTTAGCATATTTTATTAAAATCATATTATCTAATACTTCGGTTTATAGACTACTCTGAATAGATAGCATTTGTAGCAAAACATTTAGGAAATTCATGGTAAATTCATCCTACTCAAAGGTTCAGGAATGAAAGGTAAGTGTAAAGGCCTCCTGAATATAACTCCCCAGAGACCAGTATTTGCCTTTTTTTTTAATGTTCATGCACCTTCATCTCAGCTATATTTCCAATTACTTGAATATTAATCTGCTATCTTGATGGCTTTTAGACATTCTTTCCACAGTGTACTCTCAAAACACCCTGAAAAATTCTGATTTTGTTATGTTAGCAAATGAGCAGGCTGAGTGTTATATCAACACCAACTAGGAAAAGCTGAAAATGTGTGGTGGGTAGTTTAGCCACTTGTTGGTCCAAACACCTACTCAAGTCCACTGGCTCTCAAAGCTCTTAAAAGACATGCTAATTCAGAACATTACAAATCTCCTGAATTATGGTCTTACTCTACTTAGTTAGTGTGAAACAACAGTATTTCATCGTCAGTAAGTGTAAGTTAGTGTAGGGTACTGTCTAGTCACTATGGGGACTGCTATGTAAATTAGTTTGAGTATTTTGATGTGATCATTGTCCTTACTTGCAACACCGGTGTTTATTTTTGCTCTGAGTTTTTGGCTTATCCCAAGAATTGCCTACCTGCTCTTACAGAACTGCTGTAACTGGGTGTCCAGCTCCGAGCCCCTGGACACATCCGTGGAGTCCATGCTGCCAGACTGTCCCCGTGTCTCTGCAGGTACATCCATTTGTTTGCAGTAAGCCAGTGTACATGTTTATGCCCAGAAGCAGCTTGTTAATTTTAAAATGCATTTTAACCCTTCTACAGCAAGATGTGGCTGACAGCATATGACTGCTGCTATTTTATGCAGCCCACTCTTATTCTTTTTTTTTTTTTGCTTTGTGTGGGATTTAAGTTCTCTTGTCTACTTGTTGCTTGAATTTTTCTAGTCTTCCTTTCTGTTTAAGTAATTGATGACATTATATGTAAGAGTCTAAGAAAAATAATAGTGATAACAAGAACTGGGAAATTTATCATAGAGCCTTGAATAAATATCTAACTCTATGTAGGCAACAAGGTTTTAAAGAAGTACATAATGAAAGTTATGGTTACAATAAATGAGACACTTTCCTGAATGCTGTTCAGCAGAAGTGTAGCTTACAAAGCAAATTATTTGCAGCATCCAATAATGTTGATGTGAGTTTTCTGTTGCTTTTTTAAAAAGCTGTGTTTTTCATTAATGAATCATAATCATAAGAAGCACATGAAATAACACAGAGACTTTCATTAAATGTGTGATAATTCCAGAAAATAGGTGTAGTTATCAATGTAAAAGGAAAATCTCCAATCTCTGTAGAAAAGTAATCTAAAATACATAGAGCAGTTACTGAACTTTCATGCTTGATTATCAGGTTTCCTAAAAGCCATAGGTAGCATATTTCTGTAGAATGTAAAACCAAGTTCAAAGGAAGACACAGCCTATACAATATTGATTTAAAAGCTGAAACAATATTTGACCTTGCTCTGTAGGATGCAGTTGTTTGGTTGACAAGTTAGTTTCATATCTGTCTGCATTTGTGAGGTTGTTAGTGAGACCTAGCCTTGCAGATGAAACTGAGTTTTCTACAAGATATTTTTAAGGTTTGGAAAATGTAGGTCTTTTTTTTTGAGAGCTCACAACAAGAGACTTTAATTACATTTCTGCTATGGTTTGGGATCTCACCATGCAGATCCTCAGCTCTGTATAGAATTGACACTGCTCTTTGGTGCTTTGGAAAATTATATATTACTGAAATTTTCATAAATTCAACATCCATTTAGCAACTTTATGCTCTTTTAGGGGAGATTACCGCAGTTTAAAAGAAAAATATTGTTTTCAGGAGTGGAATTCTTTAAAATAGGATTAACTTCCAATCTCTGATGTGTCTGTTGCTATTGTGAAAGGCTACATGTAGAGGTCATTTTAGTCTGGTAAATTAGGGCTTGGATAGCAACTGGTCAGTATTTATTGTACACTGGCAAACACTGACATCAGAGCATCTCCCCTCTTTCTTTGTATTCATCTAATGTAAATAATCTAAAAGGTATTATATAAAAGAAATCTTAAGTGTTACTTAAAAAGAAGACTGATGCTTCATTAGAGCTGTAAATAATAAGTCGTGATTTTATGTTTCTGTTGAAGATGGGTCACAGTGGCCTTAATGTTTCTGCACCACTTAATGAATTTCCAAGGTGCACAGAAGTGGTAGAAAAATTAATTTAAATTGGGTAGGATTTCAGTCAGTAAAAGTAGCGTATTTGTATTTAGTGCATACATTGAGATGAATTAAGATCACTAATGTTTTAGAAGTTCTCAACAGAGATTTTTTATAATGGTTTAATGTAAGACAACTATTTGCAGGCTAATTCTTTGTAATATAAATGTAGTTTAAAATAGTATAACTTTATGTGACTGCTCCTGAATTATCAGTTTGCTCACACGTTTTTGCCTATATTTCTTGTAATTGTTTTGTATATGAACAACTGTAAAAGATGTACAGAGAACCAAGTGAATAATTCATACAGAGTCTTTATATGAGCAACAGTATAAACCTACATTGGGGTAATATGTAATAAATTTATTAAATGTTACTAGATGTAGAAGCATTATTGTTTAATGTGAGAGATTTTATTTCACTCTTTTCTTGAGAATTGCGGTACTGAAAGAGCCCACACTCAAATCCTGGCAGCACTGCCCTTGGTATTTCAATGAATGACAATGAGAGCAATCAGAACAGTGACAGATCTTTTCAAATAAACCTTTTGCTGTAGAAAGATTCACTTCTATGCTTGGAAGCCCATCTTTTATCTCTGTTTGCACTGAAAATAAGTTCAGAAATAACTGCCTTATGGTCACATCTCTTGAGCCAGCTTTTCCAAAAAGGGTCTGATATTCAACCATTCAGTATACTGGGTTTTACAGGCAATCCTACTGGGTTTTACAGGCAATACTACAGGCAGTTCCTACTGCAGATTATCTCAGAGTCTCTTGCTTTTCCCTTAGAATCACTAGAGACAAAATAAATGACCATCAAACTGAAAAAATTACTTGTGTTTTTCCAGATAAAGTTGTTAAAGCTTTTGATTGAAGAATTATGAAGTAATTAAAATGTTTGCCATGATTGATTCATGTCTTACTTGATTACAAAAAGGAATGAATACACTTTAATAATTATTATTAAATAGTCATATAATTATAAATGTTGAAAGCCTGAGAACAACAATACAGAAAAAGCAAGCCATAATAAATCCATTGTCTGTTCTTGTGGCGAGAGGTACTTTGTGGGTCCCACCTTCATGGTCTTTCATCCACGTCTCAAGGATTTGGTGCATGCTGGTGTCATAGTTTAATATCTTCTGGCATCTTGTTGGTGACATGGACAGTGAGATTGAAGGCACCCTCAGCAAGTTTGTCAGCAACATCAAGCTGTGTGCTGCAGCTGGCATGCTAGAAGGAAGGGATGTCGCCCGGAGGGATTTTGAGATATGGGCCTGCAGAAGACACGTGGATCCCATAAAGTTCCACAAGGCCAAGTGCAAGTCCTGCACATGGGTCAGGGCAATCCCAAGCACAAATACCGGCTGTGCAGGCTGTCAATTGGCAGCAGCTCTGAGAAGAGTGATATGCAGTTGTTGGTTGACAAAAAACTCAACATGAAGCAACAGTGTGCACTTCCAGCCCAGAAAGACAACCGTATCCTGGGCTGCATCAAAAGCATGACCAGCAGGTAAAGGTGATTGGTTCTGCCCCTCTGCTCTGCTTTGGTGAGACCTCATGTGGCTGACTGCATCCAGCTCTGGGGTGCTCAGCGCAAGATAGATGTAGTCCCACTGGACCAAGTCCAGAGGAGCCACGAAGATGCTCAGAGGGGTGGAGGACATCTCCCATGAAGATTAGAGTGAAAGAGTTGTTCGGCCTGGAGAAGAGACTGCTGGGGGCCCTTGAAGCACCTTCTAATATTTAAAGGTGCTACAAGAGAGCTGGTGAGGGGCTTTTGACAAGGGCATGAAGTGACAGGACAACAGGGGAATGGCTTCAAACTGACAGAGGGCAGTTTTAGATTAGAAAAGACAGGAAAGAAACTCTTCCCTGTGAGGATGGTGAGGCACTGGCACAGGTTGCCCAGAGAAGTTGTGGATGCCCCATCCCTGCAAGTGTTCAAAACCAACTTGAATGGGGCTTTGAGCAACCTGGTCTACTGGAAGTTTGCTCAAACTCCCATGACAGGGGGGTTGGAACTTCTAAGACTCCTATCTCCTACTCTCTTCACTTCCAGCCCTAGTTAAGATCCTCTGTTAGACTTGAGGTTATCTTCTGTCTCAGTCTTAACCTACCTTCCTAATGGAATCAAACGAAAATACATCTCTTCTGTCTCAGAGGAGATGGATCCATCTCCCATCTAAGACATAAGAAAATGTAGGATGGAGAAAGATGAAGACTATAAAGCAGTCTGTACATTGAAGATTGTCACATAAAATGGAGTAAGGGTGGGAGTATTACTGGTTAAGAGACTGGACAACACTTGGAATTTGACGCAGACAGTGGAATAGATGTTTTAATGACAGGTTGCACTGCATTACTGCTAACAGTAGTTGTAGTTCATGCTGTGTCTCTGAGACCTTACAACATTTCTCCTAGTTCTGGAGCAGGGAGTTCAGAAGCCCTTGGGAAGTCATCCTACTGGAGCAACTACTGGGGAGGAATAGCTGAAAGTAGGCATGGGAAAAGCAGATCCATGGATCTGCATTCATCTGTGATGCTGTTCAGGAATTAAATCACTTTGATTTCAGGACAGTGGCCTGAACTTCACCCAAGGATAGGTATTGTGGTAAATTTTGTCGGGTAAACGTGGCCTTTGTTTTCCTCAATCCTGTTTGTATTCCTTAGCCCATGTGTTTCTGCCAGTGAAAGCTTGTTATTTAGGAGAGAAGATTAAACTTTGCAGTATTTTGCCAAAGTGGATATGCACCAACACTCATTTAAAGTAATCAAGTGAAGATGTTGTAACATTAGTAAAATGAATTGCCTAATCAAATCTTTTTAAAGCCTTCCTAGTTGGCCCCCAAAATCACTAGTTATTCTGTTAACAGTTGCAGCCAATGTAGTTAAAACATTATGAAATAAGGAAATTATAACATTAAAAGACAAACAATGGAATGAAACACTGACAGTAATCAAGAAAAGTTCTATTCACAGAACAGCCTAGACTTGAATATGTCTATCTAATAAGAGAAAAAGTGCAAGAATTAATTCATACAGCTGAATAAAGTGGCTGGTAGAAGAAAAACAAACTTAATTTTGGGGGACAGGTATGATGTGTGCTGGTGGTGCTCTTGAGTGAGTCTTCAGATAGTATTTCCTAGTACCAAACATCAAGCTTGAACTCTGTATTATATATCAAGCATTTAATTACATTTAGGTAAGCCAACCACAGCTGCTTTTTTTTTAATTTGAATTTTAAAAATATCATTAATATAATTTCTAACAGAGTACTGCAGGTTTGGGGGGTTTTTACAGATAAATAAATAGAAGGGGAAAAAAAGACTGGACAGAATGGTTGAGGTGGGAAAGGACCTCTGGAGGTCATCAAGATTATCTTGCTCAGGCCAGGCCACCTGGACCAAGTAGTCCAAGGCTATGTCCAGCCTTCCATAGGACGTATTACCTGTCAGTAAAGAAATCATGATAATGGTAATTCATATCCGTGTAAGATTGTGCAGTTTTTGCTGGCATACTTGCCTAAGTTTCAAAAGACCACACAGAATCATTCCATAGCCATATGGTGTGTAACCATGATGGTTGTGTAGGATGCAGGTCTGTACATGAGTGACTATGGAGCGGTAGTTTTCCAGGTAAGGTAGTCACCTTTTTGTGTGTCAGCACCAAAAGAAGGTCCGTCATATTGTAGAAAGTGGTTGTTTTCTTGCTTTGTCTTTTCAAATCCTTCTAACTGAAAAAAGGGAAGAGGGCCTGATTGTGGTTTCTGACAAAGTTTGTCTCAACAAAGAGCGGGGTTGTCATCCATTGAGCCTCACAGTAAAAGCACAGCGTTTCCAGATGTGTTGAACTCATAATATGTACTAAGGTGCTTTTTGATATTTTTTTCTGTGTACATATGAAACTTGCAGACCAAAGCAGATGAAAGATGAGATTTGCAGACCTCACTGAAAAATAAGTTGAGTCCTTGGCATAGCTTGATTTAATATCAAGAAAGAATGTGGTACTGAAGAGTCCCCTCAAAACTACTGCTTTGTGTTGATTAATAAAATAGCATCAATAATACTCTGTGGCACAATGGTAAATTTAAGTAAAATTATTCTGGACTTTTAGATCTGCTTAAAAACACCAATCCAAGAAACTGACCGCATCACTTGAACAGCAAGCCCTTCACTGGCAGAGCAGGTGTGCAGCCTGTGGCCCCACACACAAGTGCTGATCAGGTAGAGATCTTGTTGCAAAGCTTGTGTTGATACCAGAGAAACAATGAATTACCCATTAGATTATGGCAGTGGTAGTTTCTGTTGGCTTTATCTAACAGGTTACTCCTGCCTGCTGTTTCAAGAGTTCAGTTGTGTATTTCCTCAGAAAAGCCTATCTGCGGATGCGCCCCATGCTGAGCAGATCCTGGGGTTCAAACAGGAGGCTCTCCAGTGAGGTCAGATGGACTCTCCAACACCACAGGGTCTGTGTGCAGGGGTAATTGCATTAGTGAGGCTTGTGACAGCTCTGGGGAAGGATCGACTTACTTCTTTATGCTTTTTTTCCTCAGCTGTATTTGCACCACACTACAGTTCCACTCTTACACATTTATGTATCTTGCTCATAACAAACAAGGCAGAAGCAACCACAAATTGTATCAAGTGCAGTGACAATACCTGGCTTGTACTCTTAATAGCTTTTAGCCCAGTTTACCAATGCTTCTCTTTTTTTTGTTCACTCTTCAATCAATTTAATGTGGACTCTTCTGAGCTGTTTTCTGATACTAGTGTTTCATGACCAGGGATAGGCATCAAGCAGTACAAGAAATAGGAACAAAACCATGCACTTTTTAAAATAAAGCAATTAGCAATTTTTTCATTCTGTTAAAAATGTTATTTTTGCATTCACTAGTCATTCATGGGTATTAATATTACATTAATCAGTGTTTACTGTAAAGCTCTTTGCATTTTATGTCTTCATGTGCATGTAGTTCTGTCAATAAAAACTTTGAATTTCAGGAGGAAAGATAAAATGGTGAAGCTTTTTCATCAAGGTGGCAGGTTCCTGTATCTAGCTGCATGTTAATTTAAGGTATTTGCAAGATTAATACACAAGTGGACGAGTTCAGGAATCTGCAGTGTGAAGCTTGCTTCATCACCCATGTTAACATTCCCATCTGCTGCTAAAACTGGTCCTGC
Source organism: Corvus moneduloides (assembly GCF_009650955.1). Taxonomy (NCBI): domain Eukaryota; kingdom Metazoa; phylum Chordata; class Aves; order Passeriformes; family Corvidae; genus Corvus; species Corvus moneduloides. The sequence continues at coordinate 54,786,157 of NC_045511.1, forward strand.
ACTTCCATTTTTGCTGCTGTACTTTGTCGGGGACAGGAAATCATTACAGTAACTTTGAGGCACCAGACTTTCTTAGCCACAGCTCTGGCAATTGCTGCACTAAGTCCAACTTTAACTTATCTCTTCTTAGCATGGGAGTAAGTAGCTTTTTTCCTGTTCCTGATTCTTCAAAGGAGCTCTGCTTTTATACTCCTGCTCAGTCTCAGGTGTTGCAGACAGCTTTTCATTTCATGTGTAAACCTAGCTGGATGTGAGCTGCTATGTTGTGCTCAGAGTAGCTTAGCTCTACAGTGCTTTGGAAAGGACAAAGTTTATAGAGACCTGTTGAGTAATATTGCAGAATCTGTTCCGGAGTGCCAGAGCCTCAAAAGTAAATATGAAAATGTGAATTTGAAAGCATTGACTTGAATTGCCACATGTTGCTTGTGTCAGAGAGTTCGATAACACTCATTCATTTACTGTTCTACAAAATAGTTACATGTACTTGAGGCACTACTGATACTGGAGAAACAGTTTCATCAAAAATTATTCTTGTACTCAAACATATCTATTTATCATAGCAATTTTTTGGAGTAGAGTGAACTAGTTAGTTGTTGTCTTAGGGTCCCTGAGGCTGTCTGTGTGGTAATAATGAATAATTTAAATTATTACAGTCAGATATTTCCTATGAAGCATTTGAGAACTATTAGACTGCTGTGACTGTTGTTTCTGATACTACTTAATGCTATCTCATTAGTGCATTATGTATCTATATCCATCTGTACGTTGGCAGGTCTTACTCCACTGTGTGATTACAAACTCTTCTAGAACACTCAACCCTGTAAGGAGGTATTCCCTGAGAGATGTCCTCCAAAATTCAATAGCAAAAATTTTTATTTGTATTGACATAAAATCCAAAAGATTTTTCACATTTCAGTTTTCGTTTTCTGTTAGAATCCAGATTCAGATTTGGATTTAGATTTGGATTTGTTAGAATTTTTCAGAAAGTTCCGTTTCAGTAGAAAACTTTTCTTTTTTCACAAATGTATGTCGTTTAGGTGGGGAAGGATATTTAGATCCCTTATTGTCCACTTTTAGGTACAGGTGTTTAACCTTTGACCAGATGTTATATTGAAATTTAAAACTTCAATTTGGTGAAAATGTTTCTTCTAGTAAGTCATTCAGCCTTGGCTGAAAGGATGCAAGACATGGGGAATCCATTGCTCCTTTCCCTTTATGATTTGCAAACTGCTCATTTCTGGTTTGGCTTTGTCTGGTTTCAGGTTCCAACCATTAGTTCTTGTTGTGCGTTTTCTACCGTAAGTTAAAGAACTGTTTGGTAAATTGCTTTTTCTCCCTGTGAGTTACATACTGGCATCGAGTCAACACACCATTTTCTTTTGAGAAACGTAATAGATTGAGTTCTTTAAGTCTCAGTGCAAGTTAATTTCTCCAGGTTTCAAATGCTTTCATACATTTCTCTGTGGCATCTCCAGTCGTTCAACTTCTTTGAGATACACCTGTCTACATCTTAGTAATGTAATATCAAATCTTTTCTACCTGATTCTCTCCCATTTCATTAGGTAACAGTTACATTTGACCCTTTTATCACCCTACTACAAAGAGTCAGTTTGGGAGGAACTTTCCCTTTCTAGAGCTGCTGCTCTTCATCTTGGTTTTAAACTAGTATTAGGAAGCATTGCAGGTAGCTTTTTTAGAAAAATAAACAAAAAAAATACACTAACTTGAAAAAAAAAATAAAAAGTCCATCACCTTTCTTAACAGCCATTCCATCCTTCTTCTCATTTACAAGTTTTACCAGCAGTAAATTTGTATATATTTCCTGTGTGGTTGAATAGCCATAGGACACTCCAGCAATAACATCTCTATTCAATAGTGGTTTCTCTATGATAGCTGCATTTGCAGATTACTTACTCTGCAAGTTCTTAGAAATGTGGAATAGTACTGACTTTCAACCCCTTTTCATGCATAAACAATTCTAGAGTTGTTCCATTTGTCCCCTCATGAATTTATGAAACAATTTCTGCCTAAGTTGAAGTTTTAGTTAAGTAATGAAGTTGTCATTAAGTTTCTCCAACTTTTGTGGTAGTAGTTTACAGCATAGAAGAAGAAATGAGGAATGTGTCTTCCTAGTAAAAGGAAGACATTTTAATGTCTCTCTTGAAAGACATGTGGGAGTAACTCACATGTTGGACACAGTACCTGGAATCAAACAGCTGGGAAAGCAGCAGTCATCACCAAGCAACCAGAGTAGGTAAGGGGCTCCAGTGTAATGATAGTCCAGAAGTTTCATGGGAAGCCTGGGAAGAGCAAAATGTAGTTGCTGAAAACAAAAGGGAGATAAAGCACACTTTCTAAAAATGCTTAGCAAAGGTGACATAATTTTTCCTCCTGCTCAGAATGTCTCAAGGAATAAATGAATTGCCTGACAAAAAATGGAGTATACTCTCTTTGTATATAATCCTTATCAGCTAACATGCTAATTTATCAAAGAATGAAACTGAGTTTATTTGTGTAGGAGTTATTTTCCGGTAAGTTGCATTGGCTTGAATTAATTACATTTGTGTACCTTAATTCCTCATTAGTAGACTCCAGTATCACAGCATTGTGGTTCTCAAAGGGATTTTTAGTATGCATCAGCCTCATCCCCCAGCCCAGAGCAGGAGCATACCTTCTTACATTACTTCCTGACAGGTGCTTGTCTTCTTGGTTCTTTCCTTTGTGTTGTGTAATGACACATCCTCTCTGGGCAGTCTCTTCCAAACTTCCAGTTTTAGTTACCCATTCTTCCTGGTGCGAGTGTACAGCCTCAGGAACAGCTGAGTAAGCACCAGTCACCCTCAAAAAAGAGATACTGTTCTTCATGCCCGTAGAACTTAGGGTAGGAATTTATGGACCTAGATATCCATTTTTCCTTTATTTTTCTTGAGATTTATGTCAGGCTACCTATGCAAATAGTTTTCTCTGAAATTTTGGATTAGGATTTTCCCATCTTCTGTACCTTCTCTGGTACTTTAAGCATTATTTTAAATGAACATCAGTAGCCAGTTAACTGATTTGTGGCTCTTGAGTACAAACTCTGCAAGCCTGCCAATTCAGAAATATTTATCCCTGAGAAGATATTGATGAGCAGCAAAACAGAATGTACTTCATCAAACAATCTTTTTTTTTCCCAAATAGGGAACAGAAGCATATATTGAACAATTTTCTTCTGCATTTAGTTATTTACGGTTTCATCAGCTCCATCTGAAAACTGATGCATTTTTGCATTTGTTGCTTGTATATTTTGCTAAGTTTGCCAGCCATACAATGTTTTTACTAAGATAACTTTAGCTTTCTTTATCATATTTTGCTGATTTTCATTTTTTATATTTCTTAACTGATTTCACTCTTTTGCTAAACCAGGAGGACTAATGCTGTTAGGTGTTTTTTGTCATCCAACAACTTTGTAAAAATACCATTAATTCATTTATGTTTAAATATCACATCTTGATTAAGTTTACCAATCTTATTCCTACTTTGAAGAAGAAAACACCCTTTTTGAAGCTCCAAACTTCAAAATGTGTGTTGCCAGCAGACGCTTCTCTCTGTTCAGTTCCACCAATATCACCAGGCCCCAGGCAGCCAGCCATTTGTATTTATCCAGTCAAAACACTGCCCAAAATGGTAAAGTCGTGGAAGGTATTACATGTTTTTGTCTATGAGCATTGTTCATTGTTTTTAGAAACTCTTAATACTTGTGACCACCAATGTCCATCTCCTGAACTTACACTTTTCAGGGTGAGGAAACTCTCCATGAATTGCTGAGGTATGCCTATGGACAAACTTAGTCCGTTCACTGTTTTGCCATGGTTGCCTGTCACAAAGCTCCTCACCAGCATCTTCTACTGGGCTTATTTAGTGTACAAATTTATGTGCACCATAGAGCCAAGATCAGATTTATCAGGGGCTCCACATCCTTATCACTTCTGTGCACTTCAATCAACCTAAGTAATAAGGTAGTAATGTAGTAAGGTAAGCCTAGGTAATAAGCAGACTTTTTAATAGTGCAGGCATACAAATTATGCCATCATAGTACAGTTACCAGTAATGCCAATTGTATCAAATTGGGGTTCATGGCTATGGTTAGACAACAAACAAGAATTGGAAAAAGTAGCAGTGGCATAGCATTAATTTCATCATTCCTTTTCTTTTTATTTGCTGGATAAATTTATTTGCAACACATGGAGGTTAAATTTATATTATATTTGCCTTCTTAGCACCCTGCCCTCAAACAACTAATGTAACAGTTTTCTGACTGCTCCAGCTAGTTCTCAGCTGAGAGGATTGGTTTACCAACCTGTGAGATAACCAAAGCATGGGAAACATCAAGTTCCACAATGTCATTTTTAGAAACCCTTTGCACAGTATATTTGCACTTTAAACTTCCTCCCATCTAGGATCATTTGGGACGCCAAATTTTCTGTAGAAAGGACTTGTCATTTTCTGATAACCTGCATCAGCAACTAATCTTGTCATGCTGATGTACAGGGACGGTTAAGAGACTTGTTCTAAAGCATCGTGATTGTTAAATAGTTAATAATAATAAAAGCAAAAGCAAACAAGTGCTAAGAATTCAAATTTGTTTGGCTAGATAGTGTTAAGAACAAGGCTAATTTAAGCAGGCATGTTATATTCTTATATTACAACATGCAAACCATACCCTATGAAATAATTGTTTACCATATATATCTTAATATTATGAATAATGATGTATTCCAATAAATAATTTAATGAACCACATTTAATAAGCAGCATATTTTAATCTATATTCCAATTTTTGTGTGAAAGACATTTCCCCACACATTAATTCTTTTATTTCAGATAGGTTTGCAAGACATACCTACAACAGCTTAACAGAGAAATAATCCACACAGCTAATAGAGTAAACCATTTTAGACTATTTTCATTACTACTGCTGTGATCGTCAGTTTGAAGATAAATGTCATGTACTTTCAAACAAACATAGTTAAGTGCCTATCATTGCATTTAAGAAAAAAAGTTGTGTAAATGAGGCAATGTGTTCTTACCACTTTATCTAAGATTTTTATGTTAATATATTGTTTGAAATTATGCACATTATAAAATATAAAATGCACACAATACAATTTGTAACACATATAAATAAACACCACATCTATTTGAAATCTGAAGGCCAATTTTGACTCTTAGATACTTAAACGATGATCTGTTTGAATCTGGTAGACCTTAGCTGTGACTTTGCCTTGCTGGGCAAGGCAGGTCATCTTTCATTACTGTCTTTGCCTCTAGATGATCAGTGCTATTATGTTGGAGTTTAAACTATATCCTGAACTGGATGTTAAACTGGAAGGGCTTTGCGTGGAAGGGAGCTTTCCTGCCTGAAGGTGTACATGCCGTGACTGCTCCAACAGGATATTTCCACTGCAGCTGTACATGCAATACAAACAAATGGGAACATAAACATATTTCAAAACACTTGTGCTGCAGAAGCAGGCATCATTTTTTTATTCTAGATGAGCTGACCTTCAAGGACTCATCCTTAACTCTGAATAGTTACATTTGAAGGTTTATTATTTGGTTAATTTGGGGACACAGTTCTAGACTGTAGACTGTATCTGTTTATGCAACTTGGTCCATTCAGTGAAATATATTCCCTTTTCCACAAAGGAAACCTCCCACAAAATCCCATCAGATTAAACAAACACATGTAAAATAATGGCTGAAGTACAGTGTCCAGCAGTACTATGTTGGACACTGGTAACAGTATGTGTCAGAGCTGTGAGATGAGATTTGGGTTGTTTCAGGACTATTCTGGATGTTTATGATTTTGACAATTTCCTGCTACTGACTACAGAATTTATACTCACATTGGGTGTACCTTGCAAATTCGGCACAACTTAAAAATCTTGCAGATTCCTTTTGGCTGCTAGGCACCTGATTCGGCTGCCACTGAATTTTCCCTGTGATTTTGGTGGGTCTATCTTTAGTTCTTGTCCCAACAGACCACTATTTTAAACCAAATGCCAAGTGTGAACTAATGACAAATTTTTAAGAGTGTTCTTTTCTTCTTCTTGGATGAAACATACTAAACATTTGTGTCATACTCTGTCTGATACCATTCTTTCCTTACTCTTTAAGCACACACCTCCTCTCCTCCAGGAAAGTATCAGCTTCTCATAAAAATGTGCGTGCCTGTGCAGAGGAATGAGTGCAGCTTTGGAGAATTAGGACCTAAAAGAACACAAGAGGAACCCTGCACTGTTGACTGGCAATTGGTCACCTGCCTTTGAGATGGTGGTTTGGGACCCCATCTGCTGTCGTGGGAATTGAAGTTGGTTGTTGCTTCTGGTGTCAGTGGCCTAACCATTGCACTGTCTTATAGGTGAAGGCTCTCCCTTTCTCATCCGTCTTAAAAAAGGAGTTGATTTCCACCTGTTTTTTTAAGGAACAGCATTCATTGCTTCCAGGCTGCAGCATCAAGGCACTGCTAGTTTCCATGACTTCAATCAGTCAGTCTGTCCTAGATTATTATTTTTACCAATGCCTTGTAAATGCCATGCATTTTTTGAAACAGTATATCATGGGATGGAGAAGCCTCACAAGTGAAGAGGCACGGTGTTCACTCAAGCTAACAGTAGGATTTCTGGTACACTAAGCAGAGGAGGAGTCAGTGACAGATTAAAGGAGAGCCAAAACGCTGTTTTTCAAATCCTGTCATCTCTGGGTGACAATGAAGAGAAACCACAAACATCCAGTGGAGATGGCACCAAAGTGTGGTGGGCTTCCCCATCAGCCAAATGCCACAGGTTTTTCTCATTGAGGCAAATAAGCAAGGCCATGCCTTAAACAAGGAGATTAGATGCAAAGGGGTCGTTAATACCAGTATACCCAGCCTATGAGAAATGTGGGTTAACTGGAAAACAGATACCACTGGGGAATCCATCATGTTGCATGATGTCAGTAGAAAATACACACATAATCGTGGGAATGTCAGCTCTCTTTATCTCTATACATCCTTGTGTCTTTCTTCCAAAGCAGCTCAGGGCTCAGCAGAGAAGTGAGGACTTTTTCTTTTATTTTGTGTTTTGATCATGAAGTTTATGTTTCATTAAAGTTTTAGAAATTCCAGGTGAAATAGAAGTGTGAGCATTTTTATCACCTCCTGTCAGACTGTCTCACTTTAGGAGAACTCTGCTACACGCTACGGGCAAGTCCCTGGTTTCTGCCAATTAGTGTCTTTACTAGAACTACATTTTTATTTGTGTGGTTTTAGCTGTATTCACAGCTTGTAGTTTGCACCCACAGATAAATAATGTTATCTTGGTAACAGAGGTACAGTCAGTCCCAAGTGAATTGATTTGTCATCATCCAAAGCTATTATCAGCCAGGTAAAATTTATTCTTTGTAGAAATGAGGAAATAGAAATTGATTTTGAATAGTTATTCTTCGCATACGCAGGCTCTTTCACTACATATTTTGTTAATTCTGGTATGATTTTTCTGTGCTACATTTCTTTTTCTAAACTCTTCCTCTGATTTCATGCCTGACTTTTTTTAATGCTACTAAATGATTTACTGAAGCTCTACAAGTGATATTTCATTCGCCAGGGAGACTGAGCTGAGTGCTGTCCCCAAATTCGATACAATATTATGTTAGAATTAATATGGATATTGATGCAAAATTAATGCAAATAGACTCCACATCTAATCCCACACTCCCTCACTCAAGTTCACTGGCAGCAACAGCAAGTTACTTCTTTGATTTCAGTGCTGGATATACAATATTTATGAGAGGTTGCACTTTACAGCTCTACTTTGGTTATCGTTATTCCAGTGCACATTAAAACAGTTTTTGGAACTGAATTTGTTTTGCTGTTGTCAGACCCCACTTAGACAAACCTGAGTTTGTGCTTTGGCATATTTAGCTTGTGGCTTAACCCAGTAAAAGCTACACCAGCAGCTTCCTAAAGGTACAGAATGTAATCAGCATTTTGCAGGTTGTACCTGTACAGGACCATGCAGGACACTGCTCAGAGTCATGAGTGCCTATGGTGTGCATGGCAGTATTTGACCATTTAATGTCTCACTTCTGCTTTACATGTCTGCAAAGTCTGGCTAGAGTGCGCTGTTAGAATGTAATTGGTATAACTAACTATTATGAAAGATCAGGATAGAAGTCATCACCAGACTTCAAAGGTCTTAACAGATTGGTGGGCCAATGTGATGTGTGATAAAGACTGGTTTAAACTATTTTAATCCTCTTGTCCTGCTAGCTTCAGACTCATTGAAAATGTTGTTTTGATACTCTTTGGCATGTAGATCATGTATGACAGTTGAGACATAGGCTTAGGTTTAAAATGTAGCTATTAAAATAAATTGGGAATTGTACAACCATTTTCAAGCAATCAGGCTTTTATGAGTTGCTTTCTGAAACCTAACTGTCCCCAGATAGTTTTGTTTATATTTTCACTAAACGTGAAAGCTCATACGGGTTAAGTGTGCAATTCAATGACAATTTACTTTATGGGGAAAAATCAGTAGATATTCCTCTGTGATGTTTTGGTATGGGAGAGACAAATACCCATCAAGAAAACTTGCCTATTCCTGATGGGTTTGATCTTTTTTCCCCTTGGACTTGGCATTGCATCTCTCCCATCAGTGCCAATGTACATGGCTGAATTCCAATAGCGAAGCCTCTTTCCCAGGTGTCATGCAGTCACTTCTCCCAAAGCAATGGGCAGAGCAGAGGGAGGGGTGTTTTCTGCTCATCACCTCATGGATACTTTGTATTTGGAGAGCTATGGCTGTTTCCGCGAGCAGCACACAAGCAGACCTCCCTGGGTACACTAGCAGAGATGCTTCTCTGGCTTACAGCCTCTGCCTTTTGCTGCTCCAGCATTCCACCCTGTGGTCCATCATAGTGTCTGAACACTGTAGATCTGGGGAGGAAAATGCTCAGAAACATTTCAGCAAAGCAAAATAACATGCAGCAAGCTACTTGTCTCCACCAAATTGAGCATGGGTGTAATTATCCTTTTAACCAAGATGCTTTAAAATAGACCAGGAGTGACTGAGAGGCAGTGAGAGCAGCCCAGTGATAGACTTAAAGTTCAACAGAGGGGAAAAAAATCATACAAGGATTTCACAAGCAATGACACTTGGATGGTATTTGGGAAATCTTTTTCTTTCAAGACTATCTTGCGATTTACTATGGAAGTAGCACATCAAAGCTGCACTGACTTCAAAGCTTAGAACCACTTACAGCTTCCAGCTATTACTAAAACCTACCACTTCACCCTGCCAGCAGCTCATCTCAGCTGCCTCTTTAAGTTACACCCATCTACTTCCTGCCTTCTGATTTTGGGGAGGGGAAAAAAAACAGCCAGAAAAACGTGTAAATTAAATATAGCTGTTCACACTGAAGCAATGTCAAAGTCAGGGGAAAAAGGCAAATGAAGGCATTAAGACATTAAAGATTTAGTACAAACTCAACAGTGATGTACATATGCACACTCTCATTTGGCTGACTCTAATAAAGCTGTCTGCTTTGAGGAAGTTCCCTGAGAGAGTGTTACCCCAGGGTAACAGCCCCTGAATGAGGTGTGCAATCTGTGTGGGCTGTTATTGAGGTCCAGATATTACCTGTAGCTTGACACAACCAGCAGTGCCATGGCACTCCGGGATATCTTCACATATTCACATATATTCACACACAATTAAATTAGTTCCCATCCCTGTTCCATAGGGGCAGTCCTCATCCACTGATCTGCAGAGAAATCTGCTCATGTACCTCAAAACAGTGTGCCACTATGAGGCAATGATCACCATTTATTGCTCCAGTATTTTTGATTCTTTTGTATTAGCAGTAGAGATCTTGGAGGCAACATTTTTATATTGTATATTTTGGGAGTCCCTGAAACAGTTGTAGTAGCACAGGGCTGTGCTACTTTCTCCAAATTGATAGAAGAAGGCTAAAATGTACCAGAGTGGTAATTTATTGTGGTATTAATATTGTTCAACACTTTAAATTGGTACATTGTTATTTTCTGATTGGGAGATTTTTATACCTGGGTTTTTAAAATGGTACATTAATTTCTGAATACGATTTGTCTTGCAGATGACATATTAATAGGAAGTTAGGAACGACTGTGGTCTTTGTTTAGTATAAGAGTTTGTATATTTGGCACAGATCAATGACATACTCTAGAGCTAAATGCCATTAATCCACTTACAGACATTCACTGCAATAAAGAGAAATTACCATTGAAAGAGCCAATCATACATTAAGGGGAATTTCTCTGTTTCCTTGCATAGTCTTATATTTTGAAAATGCCTTTGCAAGTGTTTAAAGTTGATTTTATTTTTTCCTTCATTTCTTCCCTTTACAAGGAAGGATTTTGGCAGCAGTGGGAATGCTGGTGGCTTATCCCAGGTGAGCTGTGATAGCAGAGATGGCTCCGCGTGGTGCCAACCTGCTGTTTGTGGCCACAGTGTCCCATCAGGGGGGTTGTCTTATCCTCACCCACACACACAAATTATGTGCTTCTGCATTAGACATGTGGCAGATCTCAGTACAGAAGTGGGAAGGCAGACTGTTTTGCCTGGATGGTGGTTGCCACTGGATGTAAATAATTGAATTATTGTGTACCACAGTCAGTTGACAAAAAGAGTATTCTAAAAAGCTGACGTATGTAAAAAGTGTACAGGGACATAATGTTGAATCTGTAATATATATATATGGCTAGTGTATGTTCTCTATGAAGAACATGGCTCTGCTTTAAACTTGTAGAGGGGTTGATGGGAGCTTCCTGGCTGGCTGATGATGCAATCAAAAAGTAAGGTTATTTGTAATAATTACAGCCACTCCATCAATACATTTATATATTTTGCTGTGTGATAGGTTTTTTTCTCTTCTTAATAAATGCATTTCTCTCAAATAAACTGTGCAGTCCAGTAACAGCACAGTCATTTGAAGTTCATTGAAAATATAGGAGGACATCATGTCTTCTGTCTTTATGTTAAACTTGGTATATTAAGTTTCTTGCACAGCTTGCAGCATGGAGGTGTGATATACAGCTGTGGCAAGGCAGGCTAACCACATACAAATTCATGAAGTACCGCTGGATTAGCAGGAACCAACAAGGGTGTGCAAAAAGGCATGATTTCTGTAACTTTTCATTTATGACAATTAAAATAACAAGTTTGGATTTTGTTGTCTGTAAATAACAATGCACAAATCATCTGCAGAAGCTATTGTTTCATATGCTTACTTTCACAGCATAAAGGTTCTATCAGTTAGCTGCAGTGCATACACAAGCAGAGCTTGTGGACTTGAAGTTACAGATCAAACATGTAAGGATACAACAAATTATTTTGGATTAGTGCAGAAAATTCAGGAAAGCATAGTGAATTCCTTAACTCACAGGTTTTTGTCTAAATTTCCCATTATTTTTCTTCATATATTCTTTGTCTTTTTAATGTTTTGTTCCCTTCATGTTCAAAGATAGCAAGATTATGGAAGCAATAGGCACTGCAGCCTACATTTAAATTTAGTTGTGATATGGCAGTGTGGAAAATGTTCCCCTGATGTCAGGCTGGCTTGATCCTCTGTCTACATTATTAAACCTCTTGAAACACCTCCATTATAGTGTTCACCTTGCTTGACTTCAAAGAGCAGTGAAGCTACGTAGAGCGAGTGAGCCACAACTCTGCAGAGCGAGTTACCTGTGGTTACTTAGAAATGCTAATGCATTCTCTGCTGTGTTTATGAAGTTATCTGTTTGCTGTTCTGCAATTCTAGAGTCAAAATAATAAAATGACTGAGATAAATACAGAATCTAGAGATATTCTGTGATTTGAAGTAATTGCCATTCACCTTTTGAAACCTTTTCCATGCCCATCTCCATTCCCCCCCCCCCCCCCCCCCCCGAAAAAAAACCCGAACAATTAATTAAATAGGTTATTTTGGGGGAAAGCAAAGTTGGCACTATTACTGAGGAACCTCTTGAGTGTGGTCTCACGGAGTCACTCAAGAAAAGGATGTGGATGAATGCCTGACTTATCACTGGGATAGTTTATTGGGAACTAATCTGTTCAAAATGTTTGGACTAAACTAAAACCTGGCTTGCTCATCTAATGAAAAAAGTCAAAACAGAGAAGAAAGTGCCATGGTTTGTGTTAGGTGACACTATGCCCTGCTTGTCTAATTTGATTACACAGAGCCACTGAAGCCTCAGGCAAAGCTGATTTTAGCTATAATCAGCTTCTTAACCTTTTGAGAACTAACATAAACACTACCTACTAGTGGTTAATTATGTTGCTCTACTACATACAACAAAGTACAAAGGTAAAAGTGTAGAACTGCAGTAACACATGTTGTGACAAGATCACTCCAGGGGATTACAGCCCTCCATGTTTTATCTGTGCTCACTGATTTCTTTCTTAAAAATTAAAAATGGGCTGTGAGCAGGGAGCATCAGTTTATCAATTGCAGGCAGTATTGCCTGGTTGTGCTACTGCCTCATCTCAAATTCCTCTTACATACTGAAGGGATGACCTACTGTGGGTTGGACTGCTATAGTGGTGGATCTGCTATTTTTTAATTGTTTAGGATTATCTTTGTTCTAATTGCTTATTTGTATTTAAGCATGTATGCTCCCTTCCTCTGTGATGAGCATCTTCCAGAAAGTTTTGTAATCTCTTCTGGCAGAAACACCATGTCCATATGAGACACCTGTCACTAGGTAAGATAAATAGGATATATTTTAGTTTCAGATTTTGCATATACATATATAGGCAAGAAGTAAAAATCTGCGGCACAAAAACTGGGCCTTTGCAGGATCCGTATATCCTAGCTTCCTGTGTGTTTTGGTTCATACACTTCCTCTAGTTTGACAGAAAATTTGCATTTCCATGACCTTCAAACCTTTAGGAGATTTCCAAGCCAATGAGTTTTCAGTGTATTTTAATTTTTTCTGACCTGTGCTGATCCCTGGTGTTTATATAAGGAAGTCTAGATCTACTCATCTTACACACTTGCTTCTCTTATATTCTTGCTACTTGGAGGTAGCGTGTTGCCTCTGGGTTTTCCACTCTGTAGAAAGTATGTCTGTTTTACTCTTTCTGTCCTACTGTTGTTGTCAGCAATGCATCATTCATCTCCAAAAGTTAGCTCAGAGTAGCACTCCTAATGACTTACCATTATGAGCAGCATTAGCACGGGTGTTGCAGGGCAGCCTTAGGCTACTGGGGTACTCAGCTCTGTGTCAATGGGGGTGTTGTGGTAACCCAAAAGGTTATTGTATTCCATAATTATCCGTCCGCAAAATTGTTACTGCCTCTTTGTGACCCTGCCGCCGGGGATGGAGGGGGCTGGGGTGGGGAAGGGTGTGGTTTCTGCCACTTGTAAAGTCTGCTCGGGCAGGCCTAGCGTGCTCTTTCGCAGTGTGGTTTTTGCCTCACTGGCTTCTTGGTCTTGGCTTAGGAAGAGGCTTTTCCTTTTTGGCTTCTCCTTCTGGGGTTTGGTTTTTTCCCTCGCCTCAGAGAGACTTCAGGTAGCAGTTTTGAGCTGCCTGGAGGCGAGTTGCATAGGTGCCTGCTCGCTGCTGCCGCACGGAGTAGGGGCGGCCCCGCTCCAGCTCGCCATCGGCAGCCAGCCGAGGAGAGGAGGCTACGGAGTCACCCCAGCCCAGACACATTGCCTTGCCTGCTCCTGTTGTCTCCTGCCGAGAGAAAGGCGGTGTCCCTCCGCAGGTTCTGGCCCTGACCGAGTTTCCAGCCACCATCGGAGCACGCCAGCTGCCTTTCTCAGCAGAGCTTGGCTACTGCAGAGATAAGCAGGGTGGTGAGGGAAGACTGACACCAGTTTTCCGTTTGTCCTTCAAACCATGCACTCAAGGACTTCCCATCATTTTTGGGTCTCTCTTTGTTCTGGGAGAGAGCCTACGAGGTTTAGCAGTTTTGTATCTGGTGATAATTTGCTATTATTTCTTGATCGTTGCCGTTCTCCTTGTTAGTAAACTGCTATCTTTTTTGTGTACATCTGCTCATATTCATAACTTATTTGTGGAAAGTGACTGGTTGAACCTCTAAAGGGAGGCACCTCATTCCAGAGTGCTGTCCTTCAAATTGTCTTAAACTAAGACAGGGGGCATTATGAAGCTGGACCACCAGGTCTCAGGGCCTTCAATGCCTTCAGCCCACCTGCTTCCCATGAAAATTGTAGCGAAGCTCTGTGGTAGCAGATAGATTAGCAGGGATACAGTTACACCAGGGAGATAGATTGGCCTTCACTTAATTCAAATATTTATTTTATTAACTAGGAATAATAATGACTGGAGTTAATGAAGTAATAATACGAAAAAACCTCACTACCGACACAACTACAATAAATAATAACACGACACTTGCACACATAAAAATCTCAGTGAGTGTATATATACAAGGACATGCACAAGTTATTTACAAGGTCAGAGTTGGTTTCCTTTTCATGCAGGCAACAACTGTAAGGTTTACCTTACACATATTTATCCATGGCAAAAGTACAGTCTGTTGAGCAGAAATTGGGCCAACTACTAGCTTCTGAGCATCAGAGAGGTGGCAGGTTTTTTTGGCTGACTCTCTACAGGGATGTGAGTGGACTCCTGAGTTCTGGAGAGGAATGAGGAATCTCTTGAAATTTGCTGAATGACTTGGTGATATGATCTTCATCTTGGGCCCCATGATTTTCTACAGGAAAGGGGTATGAGTAAAGAAACTGAGGCTGACTGTGACCCCTTTGGGTTTCTTGCAAACTTTTTGGCATTTCAGTATCTGACTGTACAGGTTGTCTTGTGTTCTGATGGCTCTTCACAGCCTGGCAGCTGTGTGCACTGCTGGGTAACTTCTGGCTGTGCCCTGCATTTCCCTGTAGGAGACATGTTTTTCTGCAAGCACAAAGATAACCTCATCTCTTGGTTGCAAATAGATTTTTCTAAGGTTTCACATGGACTGTGTTTTGCCTCTACAGCCACCAAGTAACACTTTCTCTGACCTACTCTAACCATCCCGAACTCCTGCTTTTGATTCATAGAAGGAAAAAGAATAATTTCAAGTATTTATTGTGTAGATCACTGTGGCATTTTTTGCATTTCCTGAACTGATAGAAAATCCAATCTCTAGCCAAACTGGACAGGGTTATTCTGCAGCAGTGGTCTTTTTTTTTTACCTCTCCTCCACAAAAAAGTAGTGGGATCACATTGTTTTCTGGTCCAGCTGACAAGTGTGAGAGGAAAAGAGGCATGCCTGCAAAACCTGTCAGTCTCCACATTTACAACTAGATGTTCTCAGGCCTCCTTATTTCCTCAATACATTCCAGTTACAAGGAAGCCTTGTGCCAGTTTTCTGCCATGCGAGTACCTGCTTTGCTCCAGAATTATTGTCTGGGGACTGTTCAACTAATTGCTGTGTATAGTAACAGGCAATGAACAGCAGTGATGCAACAGAGCAGTGTCTTTGCCCTCCAGAAGGAAACTTTGGTACCCCTTGCACAGTAGTTAATTTCTGGAGTATATGGCACAAGCACTGGAGTTTGGCTGTGTCTTAATGAGTTGGGTAACTCTGTGGTTGCTCACAAAGGAAATGAGAAAACTCTGTTTCGGAATATATTCAGAAGCAAGGGAAAACAGTGCCGCACCATTACTGCTCATGTCTTGAGACTGGCAGCAGCTGTTTCCCAATCCCTCTTTGAGGATCAGCCTTTCTTTCCATCAGCCACCACAAGGTGTGAAAGCACTGCTGCTCCTGACTGCTGAAATGGTCCATGTGCCTCACAGTACTGGGATAACAGCAACAGAGAATTTTGATCCCAACCTAGCAGAAGTGGGACCCTGAAGAACAGGAGTGAGGCTTGTGCAGGGTTGAATTTTATCATGGGCTGCGCAGAGAGAATCACAGGAGTCAAGCAATATTTGCTTTTGCCCCCTGGAGAATAAATTTCCTTGCAGTGGCAGATACAGGATAAGTCAAAGATGATGCATGCCTGCAGAAAAGACAAACCTTTTACAGACATATCTAAATAAGCTTATAGCTTACAAAACTATTGGTGATGCTTCAGCCCAGAGCTGTTTGATGGGCAGCATGGCCCATGGAAAAAGAGAACTAGAAAACCTGAAAAGGAAAGCAGCAAAAGTAATAAGCCTAGAAAATGTGGCCTTAAGAAAGGGTGAAAAGAAGAAAAAAGTTTAATTTAAAAAAAGAGGACTGAGAGAAAAAAACATGGTGGAAATCATTGGGTTTGTGAGTGTTTCAAAGAGGAAAGGAATAGTCTGTTCTCTGCAGACCTGATAAATAGTAGAAAAAGGAATAAAAGTAAATCACACCAGGAAAAGCTTTAATTAGAGACTAAGGAAAACTTTCTAATGGTGTATCTGGGGTTACTGCCTTCAGGTGCTCCATGGAGGAGGTGGTTAAGAGGAAGTGGTTAAGAACACGGCAGACAGATGTTTGCCAAGAGGGATGTAGGGGCATTGGGTCCTGCTGTGAGCCATGCAGCATCTCTGTCACACCTGCTTGTTCCTGGCTGTATGAATGGGCAGAGAAAAAGAAAGCTAAGTGACTGAAAATCCAAATGACAGATTGTCAGGTTCATAGTTTTTAAGCTGTTTTCATAATTTTGAACATATTCTTGCTGTCTTTTTTAAAGATAAAATAAACACTATACAATACAATCATGGAAAGTTGTTTAAGCAGTGTATAATAGAAATATTTTTTTATTATTGAAAATTTTTAGCTTTGCTTTCTGGCAGGTGTGTTGGGTGACATTATCTATTATGTTTGTCCAGATGCAGAGAACTGACAGTTGTTGGTAACAGTGTCCTCTCCAGTCTGACATACAATAGCAAAAGAAAGTCTGTTAGGAGATGTTAACCAGGAAGATCCTATCCCTTGTCATTGTTTTGATGTCCAGAGTGTCCCCAGTCAGGGAGTGAAACAAATATATCTCATTGCTGAGGTGGTCTGTCACTTACAGGGAATAAAAAATAAGCCTTAGTAAAGTGTTTATGAACACTACCTTTATGAATTTGTTGAATACATCTATACAACAAACAGCTTGAAATCTGGATGTCTTTGTGAATATGCTAACAAGAAAATTAAAATAAAAAAGGGATGCATGTAGTTTGTAATAAGTAAACAAACTGTTTGTACGCCATAGTAAAACACAGAAGACTAAAAATTGAAGTCTGCTTCTTCATGTTAACTCCAGAACATCTTAATGCAAGTGGTTTGCACTAAGTGAAATTAGTGAAATAAGTTGTGCTGCTCCGTTTGTTGCTGACCTTACAGCTTGTAAATAATTCTTTGCTGAGAACACTACTACCTTTAACAGGCATTGTGTGGGCTGTGGCCAGCTTCATTTCCACTCTGTTCCAAGGAAAGAAAGGAGCAAAGTGCTCTTGCATTTGCAGCATATTCCATGGAGTGGATTGGAATAATGATATTGCTAGGGGGAAAAATGCATAAACCAGATAAAAACAGTACCTTGGGAATCTTTTAATTTTTTTTTCCTTCCATGATGTTAGATCACTGAACTCCTGGAATTTTGGACAGTGGGGATGCTTTAGTAAATGTGCAGTGAGAAAATTGCCAGATTGAAGATTTCTTTATTCTTACTGTCCAAAATCAGCAGCCATGCTTGAAAATAGTAGTTCTTAACAGAACATGGACTCTCAGTATGTGACTTTTAGCTGCAGGGGGCAGAGCATATGCTTTTAGTGCCAAAAAGCTGTCTTGGTTTGGGGTTTTTTATTGTGTTTGTGTCAAACTTTTTAAAGTTATGCTTTTATGTTTTAAGCTCTTTCCATGTTTCAGTCTTCAAGGCTTGCCATGAAAGACATAAATAGCTGCAAACAAATCCTGAAAGCCTGCAGATAATTTAAGAATATCTGAATCTATAATTTATTATTTGTACTGTATATAGACTAAGGAGATACTCAGTACACAGTGATGTGTTAATTCACTTGGAGAGAGGGTCATTTTCTTTCTTTTTCAAGATTAAATGAGAGAAGGCATTTTGGCCCTACAGGGTTTGTGTGTGGTTGCTTTGTTAATTCTGAATATGCATCCTTCACTCAGCTATGTGGAATTTAATGAATCAGCCCAGCAACTTTTTGAGTACACAGAGTTTATGTCAATGTTGGTATAACTGGGATATGAAGATCCTGAGTGCTTTTTTAGGAGATGTCTAGCATCTTCTTAAGTTTGACCATCAGTTTCTGTGCTAAGAGACTGGCGCAGGCAACCCTCTCTTCTCCTTTTCTGAAGCTTCACTGAAATCACACAGTCACAGAGATCACAGTGTACCTTGCTAGTTTTTTGGGGTGTCCTGAGTAATTTGCTTTGGTAGCAGAGTATAAGCTTTGCATGCAGTGACTCAAGCAAGAACAATAGCAGTTATGTTACTTTGAGTGTCATTCTTGCTCAGGGGCAGATGTCAGTCTTTTACATAGAAGCAGGCACTTAAAGGGACTTTAATAAGCCTGAGGTAACAAAACAAACCAATTTAAGAGGTTTAACACCCTGATTTGAAGGCTGATTGCATGCAGTTTGCCTTGCTGCAGGAGACCCTGTGCACAGTCTCTACTCTGGTGTGGAGGTACAGAAAAATGTAGAACAAGTCACAGACTTTCTATTTAGATGTCTTTTCATCCTAAGTTCAGTCAGAAGAGGGTTAAAACCCATTTGTCACAGCCAAAGGGAAGAGTTGGCATTATAGCTTCTGGTGGGAAGAGAAGTCAGTCCACCAAAGATGTCACTAATTTTTTGGAAGTAGCCCTTGCCATGGCTTGGCAGAGCCTTTGTTCAAATCTCTGCTTGCCAATTCCAGATACATTACTTTTTCTGTATGTTGTATTTCATTGTCTCTTGATCTACTTCAATTTCATTATCATGGTTGATGGTATTAAGTATAGATGGCAGTAAATGTTGTTGCATAGATGGTAGGGACATCTCAGGTCATCAGCAAGTCGTCGTACCAGAAGTGAAGAAGTCATTAGTATGTAGTATTGCAAATACTAAGTTCTAACTACTGTATCCTTATTTATAGTTTTGTAGTGATTTGTTGGTGGTCTGTATTTTATTTACTGATCAATTTCTGTCTTGCAGTTTGCAAAACAGGTTTTTTTGCCCATCAAGTGACGTGGAAAAGAAACTTGAAAGTTTTTCAGCTGTCATCAGCAAGAAACAAGAACCCTCAAATTATTTTTTAAATCACACAATTTTTAAGTCATCCTCATTATTTGTGAATTTTCAGAAGCTGGTGGCAAAAATGCATCAGCCATCTGGAGACAGATACTGAGCTCAGACTGCATGTTCAGGGGTCAGTGTGCAGGCCTTCTCCTCACCCAGGTCTGCCATAGTTGTCCTGAACTTGGATGGGAAACAAGGAGAGAGACACCACCATGTATGTCTACATTATGAAATGAGGGCCATCTGCTTCAATGGGTAATACTGGATAATAGACTGTTTCATGCAAATAGTAATTCACTAGCAATTAGTCTAACAGCTAGACACTGAAGGCAAATCTTACAAAAAAACATTCTAAATTTGTCTCCTTGTTGTGATAGACAAGATGAATATGCAAATAAATGAATTATATGAACATTTTGTACTCTGTCCCGTGCATTACTTAGAATTAATAAATAGGGTCTTGGAGTATGGCTCGTGAGAGGCAGAGCTTTTCACGTCTGTCTCCAGCACCCAACCCACAGCAGAGCCAGAACTGCTGCTGTTTGGTATTGGCAAAATAATACAGAAAATATGAAAGTAATATGTTGTAATAGGCAAGGCCTGGCTTCACAGTTCATAATCTTGGCCCTAAAATGTATGTGGAGACAGACTTTGTGAAGACTTTGAGGCTGTTTTACTGCCTGTGCCTCAGCCCATCCTTTTGCTGACTACCTCCCCTCTACCAAAGGCTTCAGAGGGATGTGCATGTTCCTGCAAGATGACAACCTTAAGCTGCAAAAAAACAGCATTTGTATTAATGTGATGGATATGTTCATTTCTGCAAATTCTACCTCGGGGATGGTTGCTCAGCAGAGAGGCAGGACAAGCAGTAGAGAGCAGCAGCACTTAAAATTCCTGCAGCTGAGTCTGCAGGAAGCTTGTGTGCTGGAGCCCTGAAATATGCTCCCCAGCCTGGAGCAGTTTTCAGACCATGTGTAGACATATTGACAGGGTACATAAAAAAAGCCTGTACTGAGACTGCCTGTTCTGCATGTGTTTGGAGAACAAGGTATTTCAATTTTGAGGATTATAAATTGGTGTTTGTTTACAGTGAAGATACAGTAGAATACCATTTGCAGTGTTACCAATCCTTTTGAATTTCTTTTTGTAGTTTGGCTTATAACTGTCCCCTTTTTCCTTTTTTAGTTTATTGGTCTTGGGGCTTGTTTTTTTTTTTGTTGTTGTTGGTTTGGTTTTTTACATAAAGGTGGTTGAAGACTCAAAGTGTAACAGTCTCTAGACCAGGCTGTGCCAATACAGAACTTCTCTACCATACAGTTCCTCTCTACAGAAGAAATCTCTGCCTGGTTTGGGAAATTGTCTGTCCTTTGCCTGAAACATTCCATATTTAGAGACAGTTTTGTTTCTTAGTCCTTTGTAAGATCTCAAGGTACAGATAAAGCACTGCCTGCTCTAAGGGGTTTGACAGCAATCATGGAGCACTTTATGTCCCTCAGTGAGAGAAGAGGGACAGCAGAGCTAAGGTTGTCTTTCCTCTTCCCACATGCAGCTTCTTAGTAATGCTAGTTTGCTTTTCCTGTTTAAATATTTTAGAGTGGGCAATCAATAATAACAGACATCAAAGCTTAACGGGACTGCAGAGCCAGAGACACGGGGTCAGTTCTCAAAGGCTTTTCCAAAAGGTTGTAGAGTGGTTGGCGGCACAGGGCTTTTGGGCATCACACCTCACTGGAAAGCTTCAGCCTGTGGGATGCATGGAGGTAGTGTTAACCCAGCTCCATTCATGCAGTGACTTTGTAAGAGGATTTAGGTCCTGGAGCTGTACCTTGGTGTTGGATATTGTGTTGAATGCTGTACAGGAACCACATCTCTTTTGCTTTATTGTGTAGTGCAAGTGTGTCAGCATGCCTCATCCCTTAGTTATTTTTCCTTCAAGTAATTTTTCCCACTGGACACAGGAACCAGGTTGGGTTGTAGAGTTGGTGAGTTCATCATATAACTGATATCAGCAGGAAGAGGATTATGATTTTAAGGAAAAAAAATTCACATCGTCTGTCAAAGGGGATGTATCTTAAATTGCTGTAATACTGAATCATGGAAATGCAAACTGTAGAAGCGACTGCTCCTGGTCGACCTTAACAAGCACCTTTTCACCATAAGAAAGTGCATACCAAAGATCATCTGCAGCCATAAATACCTGTGTGAGAAAGCTTCAATTAAGCAGCCCAGAGCACTGGGCCACGGAGGCTGTGTGGGATGTGCGAGAGTGTCTGAGAAAAAGGAGCAAGAAACATCTGCTCTGCCATTTCTTTGTGTGATTGGTTAGTCTCCTACTTACTGGCTGCATAGCTTTGATTCTACAATCTATAAACAAGAATCCAATAAATACTCGAGTGTGCTTAATAAAGTGATTCTGTCGACTTAGAACAGGGACTGTGTTTTTTCCAATCGCTACACAAACCTGGAAGGGGCCTCAGGTGGTGTATCCCTCTCCCAGGCACCAGAATGATGAAGCTGTAGCTCTGCTGTCAGGTGCTTGTTTGTACACAGGCATGTACACAGGCGCTGTCTGTATGAGTGTGGAGCAGTGGAGATTTACAGGTGGTGCAGCAGGTTCCATATGCTGGTACGGTCTTCTCGGGACAAAAGTCTTAAAGACCTATCTCTGGTATCTCTTTGCAATAGTCTATTTCACTTCCATTTTCCAAATATTCCTATGTAGATTCCTCAGCCCTGAGGCAAAAGGAGGCCTCTCGCTAGCCCAGAGCTCATGAGAGCCAGCAACCACGTGTCACCCACAGCAAACAAACATTTGAATAGCCTAAGACGGTCGTCAGTACTAGTCCTTTCTGAGAAAACCTCATTCTTTGGAGGTACTTCATCATAGCTTTCAGGATCTAGGTGGAAATCAGGTTGTCTGAAGTTATCCCCCTAATTCCTCAATGCTTGGAAGGAGGAACCACATTAGGAAGATGGCTTTAGCAAAATCCTGGCCATCTGCTGTGGAAAAATCAGCCAAAGTTTAATGGATAGTGATAAAAAAAAGTGAGGTCAAATTTGTGTTGGTGCTGGTAGCAGAAACCCACAAGATGTGAGGATTTAGAACGGAAAATGCTGCAAAAATACATCTGGCACTGCTCATATTGGTGTTATAGGTGTGATATAGTGGAACCGAAACATCAAAAGTGATAGAAAGTATAACTGAAGATGTGTTACCTGGGACAGACCTTAATATTTATAAACAAGAAACTGAGTAAGGGTTTACTACTATGATCATTTACAGCAAACAAGTAAAGCATGCAATACCCTTTGAAACTGTAAAATAGAAAAAAAGTTAAAATCTATAATTTTAATCAAAAGTTTGTTTCAGTCATTGAAATTCTGTTATTGCTGCTTACAAACATTAAAGTCAATCAAAACATCAGTAGCCTGCAAGATCAATATTTTTAATATGTTTGCATTGCAGTGCTGCAGATTTTTGGCTAATGGATCTCACCCATATTGATTTCCATGGGAAATGTTAGTCTGATACTGAAATAATTAAAAAAGAAAAAAAACCCAGGGATTATTGGTTTGGAATTTTGAAGGAGATAGAAGTATAAAAATTGGTTATTGACTGAATTGCTTGGGGTGAATGAACCTTCAGCACTTGCAATAAACTTGTAGCACAGAGTCATTACTGAACACTGTGTTAGTCCCTTAAACCTAAAATCAGTCAATATCCTATTATAACAATGCAAATTGTGGTGAAATAGCATAGTGAGTCATTTCCAAAGCAGCAGGTTATTCATGAGCATCTACATACATATATGGATGGCTGTATTAAACCACCTCTGGGATATGCACAACAGCTGATTCTCAAGCTATTTTTAAATATATTGAGTTTATGTTGATATTAATGCAAAAGAGTTGATATGATGTAATTTTTTAATATTAATTTAATGACTTTATGGCTAAAAAAAGGAATAAAAATACAGTAAGATATCATAAACCTATATATGTACTTGTATAAACAGTTATATTCAATATTGCCCCAGTTCTGGACAAATGCAGGGGATTTTTTTTTCTATTTATTCTGTATTTTGGAGGAGATGTGTGAAAATTTCAAGCAGTGATTACCCTGAACCTGCAGAGGTGTCCTGGACCCAGACCATCCTAACCCATGCCCCACCCCTGTTCTGTCTGGCTTCTGCTCTCTTTATTCATCCTCTTATTCCGTAAGTATTATGATTTTGCTTACCTACCACAATTCTTCTCTTTTTAAGAGAGGATTCTGCATGCACAGGGGCCATCATGCCTCTCTATGTTACCTAGTGAAATAATGAGTTACCCGTTCCAGAACGGACTTCGCATTCCCAAACAGGGACTGAATGAGTTTACCACAGTTAGAGCAAAGCTGGAATAGAAATTTTTATTCACAGTTAAATGAAAACCATCTAAGTGAAGAGTTGCCTTTTGGTTGCTGCTTTAAAAATGCCTTGAGCCTTTGTGTTGCTCTGCACTGGGGATCAGCAGCTACAAATGGCTACTGCAATATGCAGGCTGTTGAGTGAAATATATTTTCACCTGAGCTGTATAAATATTTTAAAAGTGTATACTAACACACGATGATAATTCAGTGCCTGTGATAGTACAGGAAAGAGAAATTGTGTTCATGTTTTATTATTATTTATTTTTAAAGATCTGTGGACGTTTTCTGATTTATTTATTCTAATTTGTTTCTTTGCCCATACCTGGCCAGAAACAAAGTGGACTAAATTTCACTGGTCTGCTTGGATCAAAATGTTAGAAAATATGCAGTGTGTCAAGCTCAGCAGAAATCTGATAGAGGCAGGATCAGTAACTGGTGCTTCACTTTAGCTGCGGAAGTCAGACGAGGCAGGTTACTGTATCCTACTGGAGTCTTGCTGGACCAACACCTTTTGGGAATAACTACTAATGAAGTCTAAAATCTCTCAGTAAACTTGTTAATAGGGTCTTGTCGTTGACAAGGTACCTCTGTAGTTACTCTTCAAGTCATGTAGTTTCTGGGTAATTAACATCCTCTGAATTGCTCAAGCCACTCACTTAGGACAGAGAGATGTTGGTAGCAGCCCAGCCCCTCAGTTGGTGTCAGCCAGCCGCAAGCAGAAGTGATCATGCAGCAACCTGCCTGTCCCTGCACTGCATGGGACCCTGCACCACTGTGTAGGATCAGGTTTGGGCTGATTTTGGAGCAACCTCCTTATTTTACCTTGACTGGGATGGATTTTCCTTTTCTGGTCTTTTCAAAAGTTTTTGTCGTTTTTTAAGTAAATACTAAAATTACATTTCAGAATAAAGCTTTCCATATTTACCAGTTCTGCAGCCCAGAAGGCCTGATGTGCATCTTTATTCCGTAATTTTTAAAAGACACTGTAGAAGGATGAGGAGTGTTTCCTAAGAACTAAGAATGAACAGAAGATAAAATCCTCATTTGTAAAAATCACTCTTCCTTGTAGCTTTACTTGTTAAAGTAATTAGTAAAAAATAATAGTTTACCTTTCTTACATATCAGAAGCAGAGACTGAGTATGTGCAGGCAGAGGTAGTGAAAAAGGTAAGCACAGCTTCTGGTACTTAAAATTCCATGTTTTCTTAATGAGGAAAATAAAAGTATTTTGAAAGCAAGTAAATATAATAGTATGTTTCCCCCCTTGTTTTTGTGAGTATTCCAACCCTTTCCAGTTCAGAACAGAGAAAAGTACAAAGTTTGAGCTTTTGCACGTTGCCTTAATAGAGCAAACTAAACCAAGAAATCCAACAGAAATGCAAAATTTTTCTAAAACCTGTTTTAAAAAGTGCAGTTTTTATAAACTGTAGAACTTGTATTTTAAAAATGTAAACAAAAATTACTTACATAGTACCACGGGCAAAGTTTAGAAGAGCCTGAACAAAGCAGAACAAAGTATTCTTGGTAGTTAAAAGTCACCTTCGTAAATTAAGTGGGAAGGAAGTGCATCAAAGGTCCTTTGGCAGGATCACAAGTGAGTTTGGAAACCAGAGGTGACTTGATGTGACTTGTAGCACAGCCCTAAAAGCACAGAGACTAAGAACTTTTTCCCATATTCAGTGTCAGCATGCATGCACTGTTTTCCTGTCTGCTCCTGCTGGTCCCATTGGGGTGGTAATTCCAGCAGGACAGAGGTGACCCAGCAAGGCTGTAAAGATGTTTGCCATGGAAAACAATGTTGGGTGCTGACTCTGGCAGCCAGTACAAATTCATTGTTCCTGTGGTAGTGAAATAGCTACAGTTATTTTCATAATCTCCCTCTGTGAAATGAAAGTAAGGTGTTTTTTGTAATAATTGTTGGGTTTTTTCAATGCTGTAGTTCCAAAACTCAGTAAATACTTTACAAAATAATCACACAGTTTTCCAGAGCAAGGAACCTGAATAGCTACACCGGGAGAGTTACCTGTTTTGTTGGAAATGTTCATAAGAAAGGCAGGGACTAAGCACCAGAGCTGGGAGTCTGCAGACTGGGGTTTCACACCCCAGAAAAGCTTATCAGGATCAGCTGTGACTCAAACAGTCCCAGACAAACAGACACAATTTATGGCTGTGTCCCTTGGTTTCTCTGGACACCAGTATTGTACACTCTTTGCTGAGCCTCCATATGAGGTGGTCCAGGAGATCATGTTGGTCAAGTTTCTGTGCCTGTGGATTTTTCTACATCTGAGTCAGAGGCATTAAGCACTTTAACATCACTTTGTCTTCTTCTGATTGAGAATAAAGAGGCCAAAATGGGAAAGCAGTTCACCTTAGAAAGGTAGTTATGAACTGGGTTTAAACACAGTAAGCTGTTAAGGTAGTGATGGGGAAAACATAGCCTAGCATCCTGGACTGTTGAGGTAGCCTGGCCACAGAACCCTAAGCACGGGTTTCCACTCACTAAACTGAGAATATAACCCCTAAATGGAGTAAATTATCAGGCCTTTAGCTGTGTAACTTGCCTTGACATTACTGGGCATTGTGGGGCTAACACTTTCAGCAATGTTGTATAGATTTAGGAGATACTCTCTTGAAAATGTTAAAAACATCGCATTTTTTTGCCTTTGTTGCTGAATTCTGTGACTGTATGCAGAACTGGTCATAATAGAGGAGATCAATTTGATAACCTTGTGGTTCATTTAAAAATGATAATACAGTCTACAATGACTTCAGAAACACAAGCTAAATTAAAAAAAAAAATATGTAGAAGCCCTAAAACTTTCTTTTTTCACAGACCAGCAAAGCACAGTTCTTTTTTTCCCAGAGTAGAAGAATGTTCCTCAGCATGATTTGAAATACATCTTAAATTTGTAATCTGTATATGCTACATCTGCTACCTCACCCTACGCAAGTGCGCTGCCTACATGCACAGAAATACTGAACTGGCATGTCACAGCATGAAAGGCTGTGGTTCGTGTTTGCAGTGTCTGTATTGTTCATTGTGTTACAAAGGTTCATCTGTTTACATAGATTATTCTTGGAAGGTGATATATGTACCTCACCTGGCATAGAAAAATGTTATTGGGAAAATTACAAATGCATTGGAAAGCTCTGCAGAGACCTGTTTTGTGTCTCCTGCATTCAGGTGTGTTTGCAAACACACCTTTTTTGGTGACAATGCTCGCCACAGGAATTTCTGACCATTTTTTGTAAGGTTTTTCATTCAGCCAGATGGGTGGCCAGGCAGTGGTTTAACTGCACGGTTTTTAAATTCATTTGAATTGGAACTCTTACAAGAATCTAAGGACCTTGAAGAAGAAGTCCAAATTCCAGCTTTGACATGGTGGCATCATCTTAATGATCAATAATATAGCTTTAGATAATGATTCTTTTTTACGTCAGTAATACTGTTTTATTTCTGTCAGGGTGCAGGAGGTACAGCTCCCTGGTGATCATCACTAGGCATCATCCAAGCATCAGTATCATGATTTTACAATGTTTGAATCTTCTTTGATGACTAGAGAAGTTAATGAGCTGATTCAGCTTTTTCTTAGGGTTTATTAGGATTTCTCTTATTAACCTGGAATTATTAAAATTATGATGGAGATTGGCATGTCCTTAAGTGATGGTATTTTGAAACAAAATGTTCACAGTAGCCCCAGTTCAGGAAAGTCCTTGGAACAGAATGCTGCAAGAAACTGGGCCCTGTTGCATCTTACTGAATTTGACTCAAATCAGGGATGCACAGCATCCTGAAGGAGTGATGCCTCAGTCATATACACTGAATGTAATACATGCTGAAATGTTGCATGGATTTAAAGCAAAATTTTCAGGTCCCCAAGCTTCAATTTTGTTTATACTTTCATACGTGCAAAATAATTAATTTTTAATAGAATTTCTAATTTCCTTCTGTGTAATATGCTGTCATGTTTTTAATCAAGTCTTCTGGACAGGGATTTTATGTCCACCTGAATAAAATAGGTAATCTGTGTTGCTTCAGTGGGTATTACTGTTGTTAGTGTAGCAAAATACAGGAAAAAGTAGCACCTCCATGACAACTGATCTCTCTTATGGTCCTACCCAACAGTCAGTGTTCAGTTTGAAGCTGAAAGTGTACAATAAAGTATAGGTATGGTGTTAAAGCAGTTGAATACAACCTTCTGAACTTTTTAAGTTTTGGGAAGTAAACAGCTTCCTTTGAAAATGAAATCAGAAATAGCATGTGGTGACTGTACTGCTGTGTAGTGTTGCAGAAATACATCTAGAATCACACATGGGACTGCACCACCATCTCATACCTCTCTTTCTCCCTCCTCCACCAATTCCTCCTTTCTGTCATAATGGGGCAAAATTGATTGCAAATGTGTTTTCCTGACCCCCTACTCCATACATGTTAGCACCTAACCTTCTACAGTCTCATCTGTATTTACAGTAATTATATGCATAATGTAGCATATTATTGTCTGGATTTCCTGTTTAATCAGTACGGAGCTTCTTACAAGTGCAGCTGAAAAGGGCAAACAAAATTAAAGCTTTATATACCAAAACAAGTTTGATTCTCTAAGCTCCCAGCATTCCAAAGTACAGAGATTTGTTCCACCAAGTTTTGCGATGGCTTGCAGATGGGCAATGATTAATCGGAGAGCTAACTGTGAAGTAGTTTGCAATTAAACTGGAAAGCTCTGAAGCATGCTAATTGAATCAGAAAATTAGAGACACTGAACAGTAATTGGCTATTTCTCATGCAGCAGGTGCCAGGCCACTCATCTGTGGAACAAGGTATTTAAGGCACATTAGCACTAGGAAAAATATTTCTTGATATGGAACAGCCAGATTTTCTGCTCATTTTCACCATGGATGTCAAAACACACAACTGTGATATCTAGAGCCCATAGCTCGTGTTGCAAGAGTTCGAGCAGTAGGGTCATCATGAGCCTACATGTATGCAGTGTCTTGAATCAGGCTGAAGCTGGGATACCTGAGTAACTTCCTGGGCCTTGTGGACTAGCAAATTCCTCCTTTTTCTAACAAGTAAACACAGCACAAGGCTTTTAATGGCAGCATTTCAGGTCATACACTAGTAGCCACTTCCAGACTGCAGGGAGATCAGCTCTGTACCTGGGGATCCTTCTCCATAAACTGGGGTGAAGTTTGCTCGTCATGGTGCCATGTCCTTTGAAAAGTGATGGATGGGCACTACGTAACACTGGCATGTGTTTTCACTACACGACTCTTCTTCTCAGTCCTTACTGGGGAAAAAAAAGACTTCTTTTTCTGTTTGCTGCTTATGAATGTAGAGATTAGTGGAGTGTGGATTACTGAGAATCTGTGAATTGCTTTATTGAAGCACCTTCACTTTTGTTTTGTTGTTCTGCAGATTCAAAAAATTGAAAGTTTCTAGTTGAATATTAGTTGAGGGCATCAGCCATATAAATCTAATACTGCTGTGAGCTTAAGAGATACATAACACCAATTCATATCATGTCTCAGCATGAGTTTATATCTTCTAATTAGTATCACCATTTTATAGAGAGCACATGCAATGAAAGTTTGTTTGCCATGCCAACAGGGACTGAAGCACATACAGTAGTTTTGCTATAGTAGAATGATGGTGCAGTATGAGCAAAAACAACTTGTAGCCAGAGCAGTAGGTAACCAGAAAAGAGTGGGATTTAATAAATGAAATGGTGAAGAGTTTTTACAGAGATATAACCATTTTCAAATTAGACTGGGTGGGGCGCATGATTTCTTTCATCTCAACTAATTAGAGCTTGGTATGCTTATTAGTGAATAAAAAAGTATTAAAATACAAATGTACTGCATCATATTACTCTGGTATCAAGAAGCAGAATATTACAATATTCAAATGCTAATCATATAACTTAGCAGATGATTGCAGAAAGTAATGTATTTGAACTGAGACATAAATTATAAATTGTAAACAGTGCATAGGGGATATGTTATAACTGTCTCTCATTTAAATTAAGGCAGGAAGTTTTCTCTGAAGCAGATTATGTGCCTTCATTAAGTTTTAAAGTATCTTCTATAATGTTTTATTAAGATCTCTTGGCACAGTGTTTCCCAAACTGGATGTTAGCAATATGTACTGGTGGAAATGGCCGCAGTGGTGGAGGTGGCTCAGGTGCATTGCTGCACAGCACAGCTTTAAACAGCATGCTTCCCAGCCAAGTGCTAGTGCACATACACCAGTGTCTTTTCCATGTAATGCCCCTCCTCAAAAGTCCTCATGCCTTTGCTCTCTGTACTTGAAAGCAGCTCCAAAACATTTACATGATCAATGTTTGTTGCTGGAGGGATAAAGTTTGCTCTTCCATGGACAAGTGAGAACATATTGATCATTTTATTCTATCTGCTATTTCTAAATTCAATATACCTCTGGAGTCAATAAGCGAGATCGAGAGCATATTCTTTTTTTGTGTGCCTGCTTGTAGCTTGTTCTCAAGATCCAAGATACATTTTTGATTAATCACAAATGCTCTGAGGTCATGGAAAGCAAATGTGTTTGTGGAGTGTCAGCTGATGCTGTCAGATAAATGTCTTAAGCTTAGCCAGGGTTCATGCCCCAGCTTTAGGCTGTGCCAAACATCTCCCCTTGTTGAGGCAGATAACAGCTACACTGGAGGCGACTGAGCTGTTTGTTCACTGAAAGGGCTGACCTTGCCACATGAGGTTGGAGTCAGGTGAAAAAAACACCAGCGATGTTTTAATTGAAATTTCAAAAATACTAACTTTGTGCATTTTACCCATCTTGAATGCAAATGAAATCTCCTTCTTGCCACTGGGGTTTGTCTGCTTGGCGTCTCCAGTGTCTGCCTAGCCACCTGGTCCCATGGCTGCCAGCCTCCTTTGGTAAATTTCTTTGTCTTCTGAAAATTTCTGACAAGGTATTTTTGCATAGGGCCCGAACAGGAAAGCAGTACTGCCACCAAAAGTAAACATTTTAGGGACAGTTCACATTTTGGTTCCTAAATTCTCCCATAATCTTGAGGTGGTGGCCTGGAGAAGGGTGGTGCATGATTAGTGGTGCCTCCCCATATCCATGCCAGGCCTTTAGCTTCACTTTTAGCTCATCCATGATGGTTGGTCCTCTATAACTAGTCGTCAGCCACAGACAGGAGCAGCGACATGATTGCAAAGCCAACGTGCAAGATGCATGAAGCCTGGTTTGTAGCGCAGAAGGCAAAAAGATGAATCATATGGTGTGCATAAATAAGTGAAAACTCGCAGGACTACTTGGGGGCATTTGTTATAAACCACCTCGAGTCAGTGCTTTCGCTCCCTCCCATTTCCCCAAAAACGTGTTTGTTCTTTGCTCCAAAGATTATGTTCCACTTTCCTCTCAAGAAGTTCATACTGTCATGGGTAAATCATCAGGGCTAATTAGACACAATAATGCTGCAAAAAGTTCTTAAAAAAAAGATGCAACGCATCTGTCATGAACTCCCACCAGACCTCTTGGAAATGAGATATTTTTAATATTTTATGCTGAACACAAAATGTCTTGAGGAAATGGTTTTATATTCTGTGTACCAAAACAAAACCTTCAGTGTCAAACAAGTAATACTGCCTAAGAAGCTCTTTAGATGCCAATATTTCAAATCCCTCCATTCTTAAAATATAAATTTCATTTTAATAAAATGTACTCAGTATGGAAAAAAATAAAAGGTTTTGCAGGGAGTAATGAAGAAAGTGGAATGTATGTTTGGAATTTATTTGAAGCCTGGAGTGCACTCTGATACAGGAACAGACATTAATGTTTTTACAGCTGGTCTTACAGATTTTTTTTAATGAGATGTTTTCAGCTAATATCTAAATAAAAATAAATGTAAATATTTTTCACTTTGAGCTAATTTTAAATAAATTACTGTCTGATTTTGTCTCACAAATAACTTTGTCTTTTTTAAAACAATATTTAAGATAGAGGTTTAAATAATGTTCTCTGTGGTCTCCTAGTAAGTTATTAATAGTTAAATGTTTGTGTTTTGCATAATTTGTCTATACAGGAGGGAGAGATTATGCATGTGAGAGATACAGATTTGAGTACTTTGAATGGCTAAAAGTTGAGCAAATCCCTATTTCATGTTTATTCTTGGTGGCAGGTCACAGATTAATAAAATAAAATTATGAATAAAATCAATAAAAATACTTAGCTGAGTGACAGGAAAATGCACTTAATCAAATTCCATGAATCCCAATAAAGTTCCAAGTCATTCGTCTGAATATTTAGCCTGAGACATGTTCTTTAAATAGATCAGTAATCCTTATTAAAAAGAGAAACATATCCAGTTTGGCACATCTGCAAGTACTTCTATATGAGGACCTTCTTATTCCTGACATGAAAAAATATATCTCTTTTCCAAGATGGGGTTTGCATACACCAGCAAACTTCTGCAGCTTCTTTTTTTCCCTGGGACAGCCACCAGCTGCAGTTGGTCCCTGTGTGTGTTTTCAGCTCCTCTACGCTCCACTACTTCTTAGGAAATCAGGTACCATCACCGTGTAGAAGCCCTGCGTGTAGAAGGAGCTCAGCAGTAGGTTCAGCATATGTAGAGAAAGTCTGTGCATGCTGCAGAAGTGAACCTGAGCGGATCATGATAACTGCAGTGATATGGGAGCACTTTACGCTGTCCAAATCATGGTGGTCATTTATGTCAGCTCTGAGGGGAAAAAATTATATATAAAAAATTTATATCTTCTTGTTGACACATTATTTTTATATATATGTGACTATCCTCAGACTCAGCTCAGCTGGAAAGGCAGGGTAGAAAAGGTGGATGTAGAAATAAAGTTATTGTCAGAACTAAATCAAAGAAACAACAGAAGTCTTTGTCAGCAAATTTATCAGTACAGTTGTGCTAAAGGTCTCCTGCAAACATTTTATTGACGCAGGTACTGCCTCAAGTTACTCCTTACAGGAAATGCAGCATTACGTAGCGTATTTAATGTTTGGATTAACCCATCCAAGTTATTAATTGCATTCTGCTCTATTGTTTTTTCTTATTATTGGTCCTATCCTATTTCCTTCTGGTTTGCAAATTGTTTAACTGAGCCTGAATTCCTCGCGCAGCTGCTGAGTCAGACCATAGCTAGCTAAGAGTGGCAGAGGTGATGTTAAAATGTAAATGTTTAGGCAGTCATATACCACAAGTGAGTTTGTCACTGGTGGAAGTGGGTTTCTTCAGGATCAGAAGATAGCTGAGAAGCCCTTTTGTCTGTGTATTTAGGGTTTGTCCAAGGAGCAGTTGTGTTAATGGGGTTGGTTCAGGAGCTCAGTTCTGCCTGAAGGATGTGCTTGGGAACTCTGGGCAGGGACATCCTCTGGCTTCTCCCAGACGTGTTCAGAAAGTATGCTCTTACTTCTACATTTAAATGTATTTTTATTTGGGGACTGTGAATGAGGAAGTTGCTGGGTTTCACAGGCAGCATTCACCTGCTCTGTCTTTTAGTGATGTTAATTTTTGTGCCATTCCATTGCCCTTGCATCTCGAAGTTCATGATTGGATTCCCTCGCAAACCAACTTAATTCAGTCCACTGCTGGATTTTAATTAGACATTAAGAGAAAATAAGACCACGTTGCTTGTAGTCAGAATACGGCCTTAGTGTGTCCTACATGGGAATGAGTATTTGTATATTACTCCCTCAGCATGGGCAAGAGATATTTGTGACATCTAAACTCTGTGAGAAAGGTTGGCCATCTTCTAACTACAAAAGAAACTTAATAAAGATAATGAGGGAACATCCACCAAGACATTGCTGTGCTTAAATGTCACAGATAAACCTCAGTGAAATCAGATTTGCAATGGAGGTGTCTAATTTGTTCAGCATAAATGTGAGGAACCTGCCTCTCTCTTCCCACAGAGGATCTGGGCTCTCTGAGACAGGCTCTGCTTTTCTGCAAAAGGAGAAAAGGCAAGGTACACCTTCCCTTCAACTAGTCAAGGCAAGTGAAGGCAAAGCAAGAGCATATATTAAAAGGATGAAAATATAAACCCATACGGCTGTGTGCCTGGAGAGGGGCAACAGACCCTTTCACCTCTGGATGTGCATGCCAAGAGGGGCTGTCAGTATTTAATCTGTCCTGGTTGTGAGAACAAAATGTCATCCTTCTTTCTGTTTCTGTTGTCTGTCTTTGCTTGGTACAAGTTCAGAGCTTCTGTAGCTGCCTGTGAAAGGCATTTCTGGACAGGACCATCAAAACAGGTGTCCACCGTGATGTGTTGATGGTGGAAACATGGTGACCATGTTTTTCCAGAAGTTTTCAAATGGTCTTGTTAAGGGAAGCTGCTGAGTGTTAGGCAGAGCTTCATGCTGCCTGGTCCAGCTTGGCAATAATACACACACTGGGTCTGCTCTGACCTTGGCATGGCCCTTCTGACATATTTCGCAGTATAAGTACTTCCCTGAAAATTCGTAACTATAGGCTCTGTATGGTAAGCACTGTGCAAAGTCCCCCCATGTCCTGAAATCTGAAAAAGAAGAAAGAAGCCACAAAACATTCCTGTATGGTGTGACAGTGTTTGTCAAAAGGACCAGCAGCCTAGTTACCCTCATTCTTGCCAGGCATTTCAGCAAAGAAGAGCTTTATTAAGGGACTTGAAGGAAGTTCATCAAGGAGGTCCGCAGAAGTTCATGCAAAAAGATTGCAGAAGTTAACAGTTAGAGGACTTTCACTTGGATGAGCTGACTGGAGGCAGGAGTGAGTTTGAAATGAGTTTGGGCAGGAGACAGGAAGCTCACATATGTCTTGAGTTAGTAAATAAAAGTGCTTGAAAACAGCCTGCCTCTGCTTTTGTGCTCCTCACAAAATGGCTGGTGCACCTGTGCCCGTGCCAAGGGATGTTCTTTACGCACAGTTTGGGAGTGAGGATTTCCCCAGGTCTGTTCTCCGGAGGCAGCTGGATGATACCCTGTTTTGGGGCTGGGGATAGTTTAGTTTGAGGACAGGCACAGGTGATTCAGTACTAGCTGGATGGAGTGTTCAACAATGTTCTTCCTTGTGTTAAATTTTTCAGCATAAATGAAGTCTATGGACTCTGAAAGTGAAAAAATTTTCCTTATGTGAGTCATGATCAAGAAAGCAGAGCTGAAGAAAGAGCCAAATAGAAGAGTGCATGGTCAAAGCTCTAAAATATGAGGAAAGGTCTTTTCAGCCACATTCAGGGGGAGTATCTGCAGGGAGAGGGTTCGTTGGCAGGACAATGAAAAGGCAACACTGTGGCTGTGGTCTAGTCAGTGAGCCTGGGCATCAGTACTGGCTTTAACAAATCCGGTGAGAATGGTGTTAGGGGTGTTACATAGGATTTACACAACAGCGGCAGACAAAGTGAGCCAAGTCTAAGTACCAGAAAACAGAGAGAGAATGAGATTTCATGTCAATGGAAAAACCCTGTGTTTCATATTGGATTTTTACCTTTGTTTTCAATGACCATTAAAGACATACATTTAGAAACACAAATGCAACTCTTTCAAAGCTGAGTTTCTTATTATGCTTATGTAAATTTTAAAAATTGATAAAGTCTTTGTAGTTGTGTTTTGGCTTATAGCAACATCTTTATCAGCAGCATAATTCATACTGTAGTACTTAGTATGACACTAGAGAGAAGTATCACTTTATTTCTTAGAAGTAACTGGCTTCACTATGTAGTTCAAAAATCATTGGCATCTAGTCAGTTTGTGCTCACAGAAAATGCACCATGCTAATAAACTCAGATCTGATATTAGCTGTATTGCTATTAAATTTAAATGAATGCATATCCAACCCGTATCATTACTTTAAAATGGTATATCACAGTGTAAATACTAGAACAATGAGATTCAGTAGTGCGGCCTGTTTTGTCCATCAGGTACATGGCTATTGCTCTTACGGAAATTCTTTTGGAAATGTGAAATCAATTCCTTGAACCATATCTTTATGTTCATGTATTTTAGGAAGGAAAGGAGTGTGCTATAAGCTTCCTCAGAAACAAATATGGTTTTGAGTAAGTGTTAAACAAAAGAGGCTGGTAACAACCAAAGAAAAGGTGGAATTGTAAAAAGCAGAAAATTTACTTGGGGTGAAAAGAAGAAAATCATTAAGTTTTATTTTACATTTCAGATTTAGGCAAAGACATGGCATCAGTAACTGTAGTAGCTTCTTTTTTCTTATATTAAATAGTTGTATAATACGTGTTTGTTTAGCACCTACAGTTATTAAGAGCTGCCTGGAGGATGGGCAGTGATGGCAGTTTCATCCCTACTTTTCTAATCTGTCCTGGCCTGTCCAAGCAAATGTTTGCACAAGTGACAGAAATGGAGACAAGAGAGTGATGGATGGCTCTTAGGGAAATAGCATCAGTGTTGGGGTGGAAAAAGACTGAGGAAAGAAAAATATGTCTCTCTGAAATCAGCTGCAAGCAAGAGCCACTGTCTCCAGAAAGCCTTCCTCAGGAGTCTACCAGTGGAGGGGCCTTATCTCCTGATGCTGAGAAAGAAACATTGCAGTGCTAGGTGACCCAGCTTCTGACGTTTAATTCAAGCTTTTCACTGATGCCAGTCTGCATCATCCTTTCCATTTTAAGAATGCAGAGAAAAATCTCTGCAGTAGCAGAGTGGATGTTACAGTGCACAAAAACTTACGTTTTCAGAAATAGACGTATAAAATGCTACTTCTAGCAATAAAACATCTATCTTTGTTTTATAGCAGTATGATGCTTGCTGTGGTTTAAACTACAGAAATGCCTTTGAGATCTTGACTGTTGAGCAGAACTGTGCTGTACTCTGCTTCACCGCTCTTCACTGTGGGAAAGAGAGTATGAGTGGTGCCTATGGACCAATGAAAGTTTCTCTTCATAATGAGATATAAGCT
This sequence comes from Corvus moneduloides, assembly GCF_009650955.1. NCBI lineage: Eukaryota > Metazoa > Chordata > Aves > Passeriformes > Corvidae > Corvus > Corvus moneduloides. The sequence goes on from NC_045511.1 coordinate 54,822,716, forward strand.
GAAGGCAAGCACAGCTTTATCTTTACAGATGACTTTCACACTGTAATGTTTTAGGCTAATTTTCATCAAAATTAAAGTTCATGTATTATTTTATCAGTGCTATTACGTGACGATGCCCAGTGTCTTGTAAGCCCAGGACAATCTGCATACTTTTTCAAAAGGAGCTGCAGGAAAGTGGAAATGAGACCTGAGGCATTGCAAGATTTGTACCTTATTAAAATGTAGGCTGAATTCCTTACAGATACCCACTCAGATATCTTGTATAATCTTCTATCGGGATTGTATCTTGGCTTCAGTTTGTATGACATTGCATGTTTTGAATAGGACAAAGGCTCACTGCTGCTGTCAGTCCTGTTTCAAGCCCAATATCTATCTGCTTCTTTGAGGATGCCGTTTTTTATCTGGCGTCCAGAAGAGCATGCCTCTGCCAACACACCATTTCCCAATACATTGCTCTTTGGCTTGCATGATTTCTGGAGAGACAAGCTCAGACCTGGATGCTTTTCCTTGCTGTAGTAGAGAAAAGGGAAGTCTCTGGTGCCTGCTCTGACAAGAAAGTTGATTCATGTGTAAATTACCAGTTGCCCTTTATTTGCTTGGTCCATGGAGACACACATAGATAAAAGGCTCAGTGGGTCAGAGCTGAGTATGTGCCAGTTTCTCCCATGGCCGCGATGACAGGGTTAGAGTTGTTGTCCAAGATTATCAGACAGGCTCTGATGTCTTATCATTATTTACTTGCAGGGTAATACATAAAAATAAAATTTGGCACACGGGAGGCTTTTACAGCATTTCAGCCGAGTGTGCATTTTCAGGTGCATGGTGTCATTACCATCAGCTTTCAATATCAGGAGTCCTGCACATCTGTCTTTACACAGAAATGCTTTGCTTTAAATACCTCTTATACATAGAGGGGAAGCATACCCCAGGCTTCTTCAGCCCTCTGCAGGTAAAAAAAAAAGAAAAAGAAGAGGCATTATCTGAGCAAAATCACTTCTAAAATCTTATATTAAAAAGTAACAGAGGGAAGGTTGCAGTAATTTTGAACTGAAGCTCCTTTAGAGTGTGATTTTGCATGCTTGTAATTCCCAGTCACGGCATTGAACAGCTCTCAAACTCCTGCAACACCCCGTGTTGTGTCTCATTTAATAACATAGTTACAATATATTTGTCTACTTTACAACTGTATTTGTATTGGCATATAAAGTGTGCAGCAGCTGGGAGCTGTGTGGGGGTGGCAGAAAGTTATTTGATCTACAAAATCAGTTACTTGTCACTCAGTTGCCTTTCAGTGAAGCATAATAAAGAATCATTATGGGCCTATTAGGCAGTGCTGATGTAAATGCATTTTATGTGCCATTTTCAGATCAACAGTTAACCACACAAAAGTAAAGTTGTTAAGTACATCCTTCTTTGTTTAAGAAGGCAAATCATAAATCAGGCAGAATATTAAGCTTATGAAATGTAAATTTGAGACCCCAAGGGTTTTATCTATTAGGTCAGCTTCAGATTAGGCATCAGGCCTATCCTTTGCTTCAATAGCAAGTAGACAAAGTCATCTGTGCTAGCTTTCTACTTTTGTGACAGTGTTATGAATGCTTCTTAAAAGGTTTTTGTGGGGGAAAAAAAGCAAACCTTTTAATATATTTTAAAAACCCGAGAAATTAAATGGCTCAGACTGGATTAGGAGAGTGAGGGTTTAACTTGTTGCGCATGCATTTTATATCTCCCATGAGAATTCTTTTCTCCTTCATTGTTATTAATGATATCCCATTTTTGTGTATAATATTGATGCTACTGGAATCACTTAACAGCTTTATTTGCCAGACAGAACCTGTCTAAAAAAAGAAAGTTGTTAATGCTAATATTTTGAAATTCTCCTCACATCCCTTGTTACTCTTTTAGTTATTGAAATTGCATTTTGAAAATTCCCACATTTTCAGAATCTAAGTTTCTTCTTGATCATATTGATGAAGTTTGAAGTAAATGTTTTCAAAGCCATCTGTACGAAAGTGCAATTTTTGTCTCTTTTTATGGATTACCAAGGCTGGAAATAAGAAGGAAATAAGGAATATGGTAAAAAGCCATAGTTCACCATCTCATTTCGCCGCCTTCTGCACACATTTCCAGTTCATTTTATTGGTCCATCCTGGTATCTCGGGTGCGTACTGTGGAGTTTAGTGGTAAAACACAAGAAAGAATGTTGTATATCCTAGCTTGTGTATGGCATCTGGGAACGGGAAGGTTAGGTAATTTGGTTCAAAAGTTTAGTTGATAATACCCAAAATGAGCTGCCATGGGGAAATGGCAGGTTACATCAAGGTAGTAGTTCATGTGGAGTGTTTGGCACTAGGAGATAGCAGGTAATGGAGATAGCAGTGAAGGCTACAGTTTGAATAAGTCCTGATTTAATTGGATTGATAAAAGCTGTGTTCTTAGCTGCAAGCCTACCTAGATGTATAGTATCCTTAGTTCTAGTGTGATGTAGCCTTATCAGTATAAAAACACATTTTCTGAAAGGTATGTTGGTAACCCAGTCTCAAAAAGACTTAGGAGAGTTAGTGGAAGGATGATTTTTTTTTTTTTCCAGTAATATCAGTGTGTTTGTATAGTAACAGAATTGAAATATTTGGCAGTTCTGTAAGTATACAAATATGCTTCATGTATGTAAGTATGGAGCATAGTACACAAATACACCATTTACTTACTATAAGCAGCAACATTCTGTGGCAAATTTCCTAAGAATATATTTTATACATCTGTGAGAATATATATGAGATATAATTATACAACAAAAATATTTGAAGGTAGTGAACAGATTTGTTTATATGCATAGTCATTTACTTACCAGGATAGCTGATCTCAAATGTGGAGTTCTTACTTACATTGTGCCATAAACATGTGTTCTTATACATGCAGAACTAAACATAACAACAAAGAGCAAATATCAGTGCTAAAACCAAACCTTTACTTCAGAGAACTCAGTCTACAGCATACATGGGTGCTGTGTTAAAATGTGGTACAGATGAATAAATGGTGCAGTGCAATTGACCAGGTGTGTGACTTTTTGAGTGAGATCCTACATTGTCTTTATCTTGTGAAGCCAAGTCATGTGTTTGATGTAAAGCTAAAAGTGAGGCAGATTTTCAGGTGCTTAGTGTGCATTTGTGTTTGAGAACTGCATATGCAACTCCTGGTTTGTGTTTGCCAGCGTTGTGATTTATGAACACAAATCAGTTAATATGCTACAAATTATGTATGCACTTAAACTGTGACATTTGAAAATTTGCATGCTATTTGCATGATGTCTGATCTCACTGAAGCAGGTCCTGCCACCCAGAAACAAGCAAGGAAGGTCATGGAACTGGTGTCACTCTAGGCAACATTCCCCATTGAGTGTGGGATGATTGCAAAGAAGAAAGCTGGCTTCACATCATTTTGTGCTCTCTGTCACATATCATTAATTGATGGCAAATGACTCTTGTGCAGCCGCACACTTCTAAGCAACCGTGTTTCACCTTTGTGCAACTTAACAGCACAAAGTTTTGTTGTTTATTATTACTTAGGGCAGGCACAAAAGCAACAACAAAAACTAATGCAGTGTCATGAAGTCAGTATAACAGTAATTCTTACAGCTGAGCATCTCACTGTTTTCTGGATTACTTTGCAAATAATAAATCAAATTCCTCCTCAAGGTGACATGTCAGTAATTTCAAATTTGATTAGCTTTATATGAAGGGTGTTGGTACATTTCTACATGAATCTTTGATAGCTCAGCATACAACCTTAACACTTCAAATGCCCTTTTGTGACAGTGTGGCACACTGAAATAATGTTAAGCTACTTGCATCTATAAAATCATGGGGATTCTGGTCCGGGTGTGGCTCAGCAAGTTTTACTTTGGCCTGTTCCTCCTAAAAGAACCTGACATGGAATAACTATTCAAGAATTTTGGCGGTTTATTTTTTGATGTCGGAAAAGAAAACAGGTGGGTCTGAAGGGGAATATGAATATCTACATCATGCAATACCATGGCCCGTAACTTCAAGCTTCCAGGTGATGGAGACAAATCTCAAGTGATCCATAGGACATTTGATCCATAGAATTGTGAACCATGCCGTGTGTAAGGGAAGGCAAAGAGCAGTGGTTTTAAGCACTGCTACCTGATGTGCAGTATTTTTTTTGTTGATGGGGCTTTGTGAAAGTGCCAGGTTTTCATCATTTCATAGTAAAAACCTGTTACAAATTCATAATTCAAACATTCCTCTTAGCAAAAGTGCCACAGCAGAAATACATGTTGCTTCTTGCACAATGATCTATCTTTATTTTCTTTGAAGAGGCTGTAAGGGGGCCTGTATGGATTGCAAAGCTGGCAATTTTATGAAATGAAACACTTGTCTTTTTCCAGGTATTTATCTTTAAAAAGTGAAAAGCTAAATTCTTTTAGTCTTGTTTTTTTCTGGCTTCAGATTTTTCACACTCTTATTCCCACACTTTATCCACATTAAGTAAAGATAGTCTTAACTCAGCATATGTATCATGAGCCCTTTGAAGAAAACTCACTGTTACCTGCCTACTCCCTGAGAAGCCTGCCAATTAGTCTTCTGTGCTTAATGACATCACTTCAATTTTGGGGGTAGATATTTTGAAGAGGAAGAACTTGAAAAACCCAAAAACATCAGTAAAGCCCAGTAACTGTTATTCAACAAACTAATTCATGTCGTATGCACATTTGACATTCTGTAATGGGTTAGCTGCTGAGTTTCTCACTTTAGAGAGTTAAACAGATGGTATATTGCTATTTTAAGGGAGAAATGTTTGTGCTAGTGCCCAGTTTGCATTCAAAAGGAAGGGAGTAGAAGAGTTCTTGTCCTGAAAATCTGACTAGGAATTGGAACGTTTTGACCAAATAATTGAGAGGCTGATGCACACCGGAGCACTGACTGCTAGGGCGTCTGCACATAAGCCCTGGTGGAAGAGACAGCATTTTCCTTCGTTGTGTCAGGAAATTAAAAAGGTACTGGTAAATGCATGGGTTAAGAGTCTCTGCTGGAATAAGTCAAGGTGCTGTACCATTATGCCTTTTCAGAGCCACTCAGAACTGGGATTTTTGCATTAGCAGTTTGTATACTGCACAGAGCTGAGGTAGAGCATCCTGTGGTGCTAAGCAAAAAATCCTGCTGTGAGTATGTATAGCAACATCTGTCATTGCCAAGCCCAGGATGAATGTTGTGGTATAGTACTAGTAAACAGAGCAACAAACAATAGTTGGTAAAAGATATTGGGCCATAAAACACGGATAAGAGTGTGCAACACATGTTATCTAAATGGTAACATGTTGCATGAGCAGTGTAGTTGCCATAAATATGCTACTGAACATGAATGCTTATAAGGTGATTTCCTCTGCGGGCATATTAATGCTTTTGTAATTTGCCTGGCTTGTTGCATATTTCGTATGAGTGTTAGGTACCTGCTTTTGAAACTGAGCCTTCTGTGAGTTGACTGGACTCAGCAGATTTCCTGTATTTGAAATTGATCAATTAAATTGTTTGGGGGAGGGTAATTGATTCTGCTTGCTGCAGAGTGACCTGTGGCTAAGTCATCCTTCCTTTTATCTCATTCAAAGAATCCTATCATATTAGCACAGAAATGTATGCGCTAACAGCTGACGCAAGGAAAAGAAACCGTGCATGGCTGTCATTCCAAAATAAGTAACTTGTATATGTCACAGCATCATACATCATACAAAGTTAAAATTTGGATGCAGTGTTCTTTCATATAAGATAATTATTAAAACTGCCATTGCTGATACTAAATCTGCCATTTATGATCTCTTGCATGATTCTTCATAAAGCATTTTTTCATTTGTTCATTTTCTTATATCACTGTTCTGTTAACCAAATGTCAAAAAAATAAGTAACTGTTATCTAAAGCCATGGAAGCAAATTTCAGGGATGAGTCTACAGATGTGTGTGATGTGATTACAGAATAATATCACTTTTAGTGACCAGCCATTCTTAGCTCCGACAATGTATGGAGCATTCAAACTTTTAATTGACTTATGTTACAGTGACAGACCAGCTGAAGCTCATGTTAGAGCAGACAGTGGCAAGATTTTGTGCTTCATTCTTTTGTACTCCTACCTATGTTTTGTCCTTCAAAGGCAGTTTGTCCCCTGCAGAGAGTGCAGCTCTGCAGATCCTTTCTTGTACCACTAGATTTGCAGAACCATGGGGCTTGTGCATCCCCAGACCAAGCCAACCTGTGACATCCCTTGGAATTGATACATTCAGCCCATCACCGATGTTACACAGCTCCTCTGCTAGTTTAGATGCTAATGCATCAGAGATTTTTGGTAGACCATGGATCCCCCTAGGAAAAAGTTGTAGGTAGGCTTGCAAAGCAATTATTTTGGCTTGAACAAGGTTTATTTTGAACAGGTATGAAAACAGAATAACAGACTGCTATGAAACAAAAGTCACCTCACTTACATGTTTGCAGGAGGGGATCCTGTAGGTGCACACAGTATAATTAAGGGATCCATGATGTCTTCAAATTACTCTCAGTCACCATCCCAGGGAAGAATGAAATAGTAGAAGCATAAAGCTTTCAGTTGCCTTGTTCAGTTTCCTTCTTGTTTACCTCATCTATTTTTCCGTAACAAACTATTACTTCTATATTACCTCTTACTCTTTACAGTGATCACAACTACATAATGCAACTACACTCTGTTTAAAACAGCAGTTGCCATCAGGTAGATTAAGATAAAGATATAAAACTGACCATTAGGGGAAGCTTTGTTCTTTGGCTACTGGGAATTTAGGTGACTGGAAATTTTGGATGTAAGAAACCACATGAGCCATGTTTTCCACCAGCAAAGATTAGAGAGCCAGCTCAGCTGTGAGCTGTTTGCAGTGATCTGTCCACAGATGCTCAAAAAAATCCTCCTTGGAGCTTGGGACTCTGTAGAGTTTTTTCCATTAATGAGATTAATTCCTTATTGTTACTTTTTAAAATAGCCATTAATTTTTGCTTTAAATACCCGAGGGGTTTTGTCCAAACACTTAAAATTTCCTTCACTCCCAATGTAATAGCCAGTATACACTTCACAGCATTCTACTACAGGAGTTTCCCATATCCAGACTGTTGCATTCTCCTTCATTTACTCATTGTACTGCATTGAAATGAAGTTACTTCACATTTTGGTGCAAAAGCCTCATCTGTTTGGACCAGTTCTCTCTACTCCCAGGCAATAGCTGCAGGTCAACAGAGGTGTCTGGTGGAAAAATGCACAAGTGGTCTGCAAGGGACAGCATAACACTCCCTGCAAGGTCAACACAAGCTGTACCAGAGCAGCACCAGTAAGCACCATCCCCCCTCAGTTTTGTCTGAACCATTTTGACATTGACTAAACTGAATGTCCTTAACTTGTCCCTTCAGCGTGCATGCTTCAAATATTCTCCTAATACAGTTTTCTGTGTGTAATTTGTTTTCTTCAACCTCAATAAGACTAAGAAAGGCAGTTTTATCATGTGGTGTTCTGTGGCTGCAGGTCAGTTGTAGAGGTGGTCATTTCAGATAGAGAGTTTGGGCTCAGATGAATGGGCTGGTGAAGTGAGGTAAAGGTGCTGAGAGTATTAGTGCAGTAGACTGTCACCTTCTTAGTGAACCACAGCCAAGGGAGAATGAAGCACTGACGGTTTTCACCTTTGCCTGGAGAGACTGAGTCTCCCGTAAGGCAGCTCTTACCTAGTTCGAAAAGCCGTGTCCCACTGTGCCTCTCCTCCCCTCCATGTCTACTCTCCTGAGTGTCCAGACTGCTGTCCCTCATCTCTGGCTCCTAACCTCTCTTTGCAGCCAGTTCCCTGCTTTTCAAGGTCTATCCTTCTCCTGCAGAGGTGTTCCCTTCACCTTCCTTGGTGTTCCTATATCTTTTCTCTTTGATCTTTTTACACAATCGATCTCCTGCCTCAGTTGACTCATCCCTCTGCCCTCCAGGGGCTAGTTCTCCTCTCTGTTTACAATAGGCTGCTTTTTTTCCCCTTCTCCCCTTTTTCTGCCTGCATTTGGAACCCAGGATGGAGTGCTGCCTGCACTTAGTTCCTCTGCCTGATGCCACAATAGACTGCAACATCTGGGAGCAGCAGTGGGAAAAAAAAAGTCTGGCTTAGCCCTGTCTGCCCTGGGTTGGACCTTGTCCATTGCAAATAGCATCTTCAGAGGAATCTTTGGCCGCTTAGACTTCCAGATTCTGGGCACTCTGTGCTGAGCATATGCAAACGAGATTTTTCAAAGGCTTGTGACTAGGCAAAAAGCTGGCTGTTTTTTCTTCGGAATTGCAGAAGGACAACAGGGATCTTACCTTCCAGATTTCAAACTATTGCTGTGAAGAACAGGCACAGGAGCTGCTCAGCAAAATTCTTGTAAGACATTTTTTTCTTTTCTCATCTGTTTTGGTTTTTATTCCTCCCAGCAGGGGCAAAATATGTTTTCCCTCAATCTTATTTCCTGAAGTGACTAAATCCCCTCACTTGAAACATAAAAAAAATAATAATAATCAGCCTAAGGCAGAGACAGAGCATGGGAATTTTCATCCCAAGTACTTAGCTTGGAAAAATTTATAAACAACTGAAAACAAGCTCTTACAAAGGGGAATATTGAGATCCCAAACTACAGAGGACTTACTTGCATTATACACAAAAGTCAGATAAGAATTTCTCTGTGATCCATTTGGGATACTAAACTCAATTAAAACAAATATGCTTTTCATATTTCAGATATCCACCTTAAGTAATGAATGTCATAAGGAAATACTTGGTTTCAGCACTTCTCAGGCCATACCAAAGCTGTTGCAACTAGTTGATTTGTTAAGCATGCTTGACACAGATTTATTTTATTAGTTTTGTTGTGGGCTTTGGTGGGTTTTTTTACTGAATCTCTTTTGTTGTGAAACATAATTTGAGTACTTGCATGCACATTAGAAGTACAGCCCAGTCAGCATTGTGCAAGTTGAGCAGTAGGATTCCTTCAAGGTGCATCCTTAGAATCTCCTGGGCAGAAAATATGAAAATTAATGACAGATGAGGTCATTCTTAATTTAGGCCAGTAGCAAACTTGTTTCCCACCAGCACCCTTGCACCTAGGCTTGTAGGACAAATCCTGATACTTCCACGTATTGCCATGGTAGTGGATGGGATGTATTTCCACCACAAGTGGTTTTACATGCCCCATTTCTCTTCCTGTGAAAGAGTAGGAGCACCTTGTCAGTGTCCAGCATGGGGCAGGGTGTCCTTCATGCCAAGGCTCTGTAAAGGTTTCTGGAGCTGCAGAAGGCATGACCTTGGTGAGTAGGCTTCACTGCTCCTCTCGCAGCTGCAGAGGAGCTGCTGCTGCAGTCGTATTTTGCTGAAAACATTTTGGCATGGAAGGAGGTTTACCTTGGCATATGAGTTCTTTGCAATAAAAAACAATAGAAATCTTCTCGACCACAGCCATTCCTCCCAGACCTTTCCTACCCATTCTCCCGTTGCAGATGCCCAGATGCACAAACCTCAGCATGACACCAAGTTTCCTGAGCTCCCTGGCTGCTGCTTTCCCCAGCTTCACAAGGAGAGCAAACCCTATATTTACAATGTCCTGTCCCCTCAGCTAGCAGTCCTTCCTCAGAGGGAGTCCTGTAGGATTTCAGTGTGTGTCCGAATGCAGACCTGGGAAAGCAATTCTGAAACCTGTGAAAATGTGGAATATTTGCACTGTAAAACTTTGTTTGATTCCTGTGGGAGGTTAACAATGGTGGCTGCAGAGACAGTGATGTGAAGTGTTTGTTATTCTGGATCTGTAAAACATGACAAAATAGATGGGGATGTTGTTGACTTCAAGGTCTTTGCTTTTTAGTCACTTACAGACTTTCCACTTTTCACAACAGAGTGAAAAAATAAATGTTTTCTTAATTTAATAGGGCAATATATTGTGGTTGTAATGTTTCCTTTATCCCCAGACTAACAGGGAATGTTCCAGCCACAGCACAAGTTTTCCCCAAGTATTTATATATGAGCTCTTCTCTAACTTCCCTCTACAGGAGACAGTTTTCATTTTAACTCATTGCGGGATTTTACGAGCAATGACTGTCAAACTTTAGTTGTCTGTGCATTTTCGCATATTGATCTTGCTCTTATTTAGACAAATTTCAGCTCCTTCCTCAATCCTTGTTTTCATGATGAAGTCTTTTCCATAATACGTGTACAGTTTGCTTTAAACTTGCTTGAAAAAAATCCAACCTGGGATGATTTAGCCAAATTAAACCAAAACAGGGCAATAACTATTAAGAGATATGCATGGGCCATCAACAAAAGAACTCCCCAAATGTATTTAAGTGATTTTCTTCATGTTTTTTTAATGTAATATTGGTAGGTCAGCTGTGGCAATAATAATTTTTATTATTTTTATTAATTATAAAAATTAATTATTTGTTACTAATTTTTTATTATTTATATTATTTATAATAATAAAATTATAATTTTAATGCGAGATGACATAATTCCAGTTCAGTGATTTTTTTGGGGAGAAACTACCTTGACAACTTCTTTTTATTTTGTTCTAATTTTATTTAAAAACAAAGATAACAAAACCGAGGTTTTTGATATAAGGAAAAGAAAATAGTTTGAACTACCAAATTTTTAAACTCATTTTAAGTATTTCATCTCTCTTACACTTCCAAATATATTTTCCCAGCAATTTCTGTTTCTATCCCCAGTTCCCAAGGTTTAACCACCTTTCTGGATAGAAAAGACTGAAGTAGTTTTCTTCAGAACCTACTAAATGCTTGGCAAAAAATCTCTGCCATGACACAAGGGATCTTGCTTGATTTTTCCACAGTCTGTCTCAGCAGCACTGGTTCTACTGGAAGACTCCATGTGGAAAGATCAGTTATTAGATCAGGATCGTATTTTGAAATGAAAATTTCATTTGGAAATACAAGGACGTCATTAAGCTTCAGTATTTTCTGTCTTTGGATCTTTGGGGTTTTATTTTGCCTCTGGCTGAAGGGGGAAATTGTAAATTGTTTCTTCAACATTGAAGTGACTGTGTCAGCTTGAAGATGCAGCTTTGGAGCTTGATGTTATCTATTGCATTATTTTTTAAAGAGTAATAGTGAAGTCCCTGTTTTGAAATGAATATGGTCTCCCAAATGAAGCTTATTTAGTTAGTGCAGCATTTAAATGGAATGGTTAGAAACTTTGCCACTCTGCAACTGGATGTTTAAAACTGGATTAGCAGAAAAACCCCGACTTTGGGGTTGTTGTGTGTTCTGTGTGTGTTTTTCCCGAGGCTGCAAAGCAGAACATGATCTGCAGTTTATCCAGGAGAAACCCCTATCTGTTCTCATCCCACTGACTCCTGGGTCTCACTGGGCTTTTTCCAGGCAGATCTCAGCAATGGGGCCTTACCATGCATACCCACAGGGAACATTCCCATCTCTTAAGGATTTATTTGGTTGGGGTGTTTTTTTTCCTTAATATGAACTTAATATTTCCCTTCACGTTCATCCCAGACTTTTGAGTTCTCCCTCCTACTGTTGGCAGACCCACCTCCCACACTGAGGTTCATGTCTGACTGCCATAGACAGGGATGTCAGGAGAGCTGTTGGCAGAGGTCAGCGCATGCCAGCACACAACATGCCTTCTCGTCTTGTCTGCCGTACAGCTGCCTTCGGCTTCGCTCTGCCTGTGCCTCACTTCACTGCCTCCCCCACCTGATGCCTGTCTTGAACTCTTTGCTGCATGACTGGCTTGCTGCCCTTGCGTCCTGAGCATCACTCGTGACTGATTTAGGGCGGTGTTGTTCAGAAGAGGTAGGAAGCCAGGCACATGCACTGAGCACTTCCAGGCAGAGCTACTGTCTGCAGGAGGAGGGTTAAGCAGGGAATGAAATGCAGCTTTATGATCATTAATCTCAAACAGTCCCTCTGGTGACATCTCTCAGGTTAAGTCACAAGAACTGTGGTATTATTAAGCTTAGTTAAATTTAGTGTAATTCACATCTGCAAAGCCTTTGCGAATTAGTGTTTAGTCTTAAATTGCCACTTTCCATGATACAGGGACATCATAGTATCCCGCATTAAGTCTTGATGTGTTATGAATTAGGGTGCAGAAGCCTAAAATCCGTGTGACGTGCAAAAATCCCTCAAGTTTCAGAGTGGTTCTGAGGTAAATACACAATTAATTTAGTTTTCAACACTTAGCAGGGATGGTACCCTTACAAAAAATTATTTCCTCCTTTATTTGCTCTCGCAGCACAGGTGTGGGAAATGGCTGCTGGAGATCCCTTTTGCAAAGCCATGTTTATGAGCTGTGTTGTTTGCCTGGTGCACCTGATCATTACCGCACACTTCACCTCATCAGGCTATAATAGGTGCAGACCTGTATTGATTACCATGACTTGTGGGAGAGAAAAATCTTTGCACTTCAAATTGGGTATAAATTATAAAGAGCGTCTCCAAAGGCTGTGAGTTACACAAGTGGCACTCTTCTGAGACAGCCATATGTAAAGCTGTTGTTGTAGAGGTTATTAATTTTATGATTGCAGCACAGGTGTACTTGACCCACAACAATGATCATTGTCCATAAAATTCCGCCATCTGGGTTCAGTCACCTGCCTTCTTCAAGAATGTTCATTAACAACAACCAGCAAAGGTCATGCTAATAAAAGAAAGTTAACTCTCACTATATTGGTGTAAATTTACTGGTGAAACAGCACTATCTTCTTGCCATTTTTCTCACTAGTACAGCTATGCAGACACCTGGAAGTGGGTCATATAATTCCTAGATGCATAGGGTAGGGGGGTGTAATATGTGTACATATATAGACAGCAGTTGGTGTGATGCAAACAAGAAAAATTTAACTGGTGTGGGTTAGGCATTAATTACGTACTGCAAATGCACAAGGATTATTCACACCTCAAATCTGCAAATTTTTATTTATTTTTTCTGGAAAACTTCTTATACTTAATTGATATAACTAAAATTTTATCAAACTTAAGGGAATCTGTTAGTTACTCCCAAAATCTGATTTTTTAACTCCCATTTGTTAGTTGATGTTTGTGTTCTGATGGCCCAGCTTCATCTTCCATGACATTTTACAAACTCAGATATGTTTCCTTTCCATTAAGTCATTAAGAAAATGCCCTGAATTTCCCATGAAACCATCATTCTCACCTAGGAGATACACATCTCATTTCCCTGATCATGCAGAGTCAGCCAACTGCATTTTCACAGATGTGTCCTCTTTTTCTGCACTCACCATTACATCTGGGAGGTAGGTTTATCTTCTGTGCTTTTTTAAAATACTTGCCAAAATCAGACCTGGGACTTTCTTTTGCTGTTAAGAAAGAGGAAAACATGGAGAAGGAAGATGTGTTTGATGCCAGCAACTGGAAGAGAAAGGTGTTTGTGAGGAGAGATTGGATGGGTGCAATTAGTTAGAGGAGGTTTTCTTGAAATGGCTGGAGCAAAGTCAGAAAAAGGCAAAAATTGGTGGGTCATGAGAACAAGACAGCTGGGATCAGTGTGTGGATGCGATGCAACAAGATCAAGGCCAGGCACTGAGTTCAAGAAGAGCTGCCAGGTGAGCAAGCTGTGGAAGAGGAATTGAAAATTTGATTTCCTGGAGAAATAGGTATTCTGGAGAAACAGGTGTCCCAGGTGGATGAAAAACAGGCAAGGAGTAGGAAGAGATTCAGGTGAAATGAAGCCTCAGGAAGGACTGAAGAGGGCATTCCTGCCCCTGGGGCTTGCGCACATACTTGGCATTACAGGGCAGGGGGAGAGGGGGACATGGAAACACTCTATCTGCCTGAGACCCATGGAAGTATTTTCACTGCCAAGCCTGATGTGTTTCTGGGCATGGACAGATACCATTTTAAGGTGTAAGCTTTAAGGTCAGGAGTTGAGGTGTCTGTGGAGCTTAGACACCTCAGGATGTGGTGAGTGCCTGAATTGGGATTTTCAGGATCACTTGGATTTAAGATCTTCAGTTTCACTTCTCTTGAAGGTGAATCCTTTTTGGCAGGTGGTGGTTCCTGAAGTAGGTGTCCAGCAGAAGCAAGAAAGCAGGTCAACAGGCCCATCTTAGCCCACCATTTGCTAACCTCATTTCCACTGCCCTGCAGGAGCAGCCATCAGAAGGGGAGAACCAGGTGCAGATGAGGTTAGGTTTCCCACAAGACCAAAGCTGGCACTGTAGAGGCAGTACTTGGATTCTTGATATTTTTTCCTCTTACCCATCACAGGATTAGCCTCTGAAGACAAGTCAAGGGGAAGTGCCTTTTCTATGCTGCTCCAGAACCAGGGAGAAGATGGATGGTGTCAATGGTGTGTTGGAGGAATTCAATTGTGTTGGGTTAGGTTAGGTTAGGTTAGGTTAGGTTAGGTTGAGTTGGGTTGGATTGAAGTGGCTGGGTTGGATTGGAGCAAGCCAGAGGCAGTAGTCCCAAGATGAGGTAGATGGGTTAGTGAATACCATTGTACCTATGAAAATACTCTGGACTTGTGTTGACTGTAGTCTTTTGTCTGCACAGATAAAACAGGACGCTATAATCCAAGTAAAAAATTCAGGGAAAAAATGCTTTTCAAGTATTTCTTATGTAGAAGATTATGAATATTGTCCACTGTGGAAAGGCAGAGTTAATTTATTCATTAAAGGCTTGCAATGTTTGAATTCAGATTCTCGCTAAAATCATAAAAACACACTGGGTGTTTGATGCCCCGTACGTGTTCTCATTACAGCTTGTTCTTTAGACACAGGCTCATTCCTGTCCCTCAAAAGACCTTCTTTACTTCCACAGCTGCCTATGTCAGCATCCACACCAATCTTCAAGCTCTGCTTCTGATGTGACATAAGAGAAAATTATATTCTGCTGTTTTAGTGCAGTTTGTTCTTGGGTCCAAAATTTCACAAATAGGCAGGCAATATGTACTTATCCTGCTAGTGATTAAGAACCTTTTTACATCTTTACTAGATGGGGTGTCTCTACTGTCATGTAACATGTTATTTCAAAGCGTTTCTACCTTTCCTAGCTGCTCTGTGGTGCAGGCATTGCCATTTCCATGCTGTTGCGTTGGCTGTTGTGTTTTTGGAAAGTGCCAAAACTGTGTTCGTGCTGGTGCTGCTGGTACATCCTGATGTTTGATGACATAATTACTATTTAGGAACAAATAATCATGAAATACCATTACAAAGAGTAGCTATTTTCTAAGCAGCTGGTTGTTCCCCTTGTTCTGGTATCACCAATGAATTTCTTGCACTAGTAGTGCTCTCACAAGATAGCACTTCAGGTGTGTACCCTTCAGGTCTCTGCCTCATAGGCAGTAAAAAGCTGTGGGATTTTGGAATAAACTCGGGTTTAAAAATCAGCCCTTGAGTATTTCTGATTAAAGTAACTTAGAAGTGTTACTGTGGAATGTTTTAAATTAGTTTAAATATATTTTATAAAACCTGTACGCTTGTTAACATCAGCAGCATTGCTGCATGAACAGAGCTCCTGCTGTGGGCTCAGCAGAGCTCAGGTCTATTCCTGGTCTTGGCTGAGCCGCTTAGTTTGCAAAAGCACAGTAATGATGACTTTTCCCTTACAGAATTCTGTTAGATGTGTCTTTGCAAAGCAGTGGGGAGAAGGAGGTATAACTGACTGCTTGCATCATGCTGCAGCATGTTAAAATCTGTCAAGTTAATTAGTATTTTTCAGGTTTATAACCTGTGGAAGCTTTGAGGCTTGAACACTTGGTTTTCAGTGCTCTCACCCAAGAAGTCTTGTCGATGTGTGTTCGCTCATGAAGTGTTGAGTTTTGAGCAAGTCAAAACTTCCTTTATTTAAAAGCAAATTTTCCTTGCTCCTAGTTGAGAAAATAATTGTTTTCAAATGTTTTATACTTTATTTGTGCTCTTGCTTGCAATTTTATATAGATTTTTTCCCTAATTCATGATAGAAAAAATGCATATGCATTTAAAAAATTAAGTTATCTCACTAGTATATATTATTCAAATGCTTTAGAGCTCCTGTGAAGTACCTTGCTAATACAATCAAGAGTACCTTGCTAATACAATCAACTTTAGATGTTGCTTAAATAAAGCCAGTAAAGTGACAGAAGAGACAGGGCTGGATAGAAAGAAACTCCTGAAGTTACTTAATTTGTCCACATTGCCCAGGGTGAGGTCAGCTATACCCATAATATTCCTAAGAGGTGGTTGTCTAACCTATTCTTAACTTCCATTGGTGAGATCCTGCACCTTTCATAGGGTATGTTCTTAGCCCAGAAATAACTTTGCAAGATGTAACCTGAGTATCCCACCTCGCATTTGTCAGGTAAGGAATTTTTATATTTGTCTTTAGATAAGGGTGGAGTTACGGATATGAAGAGATAGATAAAGGGAGAGATAGACAGACAGACAGACAGACAGATAGATAGATAGATAGACAGACAGTGTTGTTGATATAGATACTATATGGACGGAGATATATAAAGATTGTATAAAGATGGCAATAGTTAGATATACAGATATATCAGTTTAAATATCATTTCAAAGCCTGCCTACTCCTCTTTACAAGCTACAGTATTTTAATATGAGTTTTAAAATCCATAGTTGCATAATGTTGAGTACATCTTTACTGGATCCCTTCTTCAAGGAAATGGCTTGCTCTCGTGCAGAAATTCATTGCATTGGAAATTGCTGCCCTGAGAGTGTTGTTCAGTCACACATGCACACTGAACGTCTGGGTCACCCAGTGATGGGTGGGATGCTGTAACACTGATGGAGCACATCAACCCCTGAGCATTGCAAGACAGCATTTGTACATCTTCATCCCGTTCTCACAGTTCCCTTGGAACAGCCAGTATCCCAGGGCAATTTTGGATTGGTATAACTTCAAATGGCTGGCATCAGCTCTCCTGCCTGACGCTGTCTTTGCCCTGTGGTGGGTGTCTGAGTCTCTCCCAGTGGCCTCCCAAAAGTGGGGCTGTGAGGGACAACACCTTGGAGAGGTGTTTGTGGAAATGGTGCCTCCTGAGAATCCCATAACTGTCCTGCAATTCCCAGGGTCTGGATCCACCTGCCACATCTGATCTTTCCTGCCTGTGTCCATGGCTAGATGCTCTCACTGTATTCATTGTATAGATAGGAGCAGCCTTACATGGATTTGCCCATTTGGCTGCACTTCTGCCTATTTGTGCAAAAGACTGTGAAATTTTGGACCCAAGAACAAGTTTGCTTTTCAGGACTGTTTATGCCTGAGCACCAATTCAGGCCAGCCCACAGCCTGAGACCCAGTAAGTCTTCTGTCTCTGGAAATGCTGTTTAATCAGCCTTTGTTTCTGAATTTTTCCCTTTTTTAAAGTAGCTATGCACAATTTGTATTACTAAGGCTGTTTGCATTGATATTAACAGCAGTTCTATCCTGGGTGCCTGGTTCTTACTGGAAGGACCTTATTGGTACTTGGTATCTAATTTTTTGCCTTTTTTAATATATACTCAAAAAAAATTGCTTGACTTAGGTGACACAGAAAATGACCTAGCTTTTGGTAACCTGTGCTCGGGAGAGAACAACCTCTCAAGTTTCACTTATTTGGCCAGTTCACACGTAGAGGAACAAACAAATAACCTGTGCTCATGGGACTGCCCTTAATATTAAATGAAAAGTAGTAGAAAATGAGGGCCATGTTAGACTCCTGTCTCCTTCCTACTTTGCAGACCTTGCTTGCAGTGAGCTTTTGTGTGAATCTTTGCATCTTGTTGCTCAAAGGGCAAGAAGAATTTTCTAAATACTTTTTTTTTACTATTTTTAACCACTTGCTTCTTGTGGGAAGTTTGTGTGTGGTAAACAAGGAGTGGAAGAAAAGCCAGTTGCAACTGTAGGAGTTCAGAGGTGATCATTTTTCTGGGTTTGTAGGATGCTTGTTTCTCTGTTTTCATCATCCCACTAAAGATTCTTATAGATAATACATGTCCAACAGAAATAAGGACTGGTTTGTGTCACAGTAGGTAATAACTAAGTAGAAAATGTCTTAAGTATGTGTAGTCTAGTCTCCAGCATTGCTATGATTTTTCTTATGTGAGTATTGAGTCTTAATCAGTTTATTGTGTGTCCAAGCCCACTTATTAAGCTGTATTTCATTTCTTCAGATTGTTCTGTTTCTTCTCTCTTGGTTTCTCCAAGGAATTCATTTCCCTACACAGTTACTTTAGATTATTATCATGCCCATGACTCCACAAACGATTACATCTTAGCCAAACTAAACACATCAAAGTTTGGGGATTGGTTTGGGGTTGGGGGTTTTTTTGTGTCCCCTCAGAAATTACTGCTTTCATTTCATTAATTGGTGTTCAGCTTATCTCTTAATTTTGCCTAAGCTTTTAACCTTTCTTTACCATTGTGACATGTAGAAGTGCTTATGCAAAAACTCCTAAGGTCATTGGATCTCAAAGTTCTTGAGCTAGTGGACTTGTTCACAATCTTTCCTGAAGCTCTCGTTTTCCTAGTCAGAACTACTGAGTGATTTTAGGCAAGATGCATTTGTTGTACTCACCTTTTTCATTAGCTTTACTAGTGATGCTCTGAGAGCTTCTTCTGTTTTGGAGTTTGAGACCTGAACATTTACTTCAGTAGACCAAAATAGTCAGAAAAAACACAACTTCTTCCCATGCAGATCGACAGGATAAAGAAATTGTAAGTGGAGAAACCTTACGAATTAAAAGTAGTTCTGTCATACTTGGTAATATCTGGTGCACTCAAGGCTAAAAAAAAAAGTTAAATTCCTGTTCAGAAATAGCTTTGTGATACAGAATTTGTTAGCATACAGAAAGATGGATGCAGGACAGGCAGGAAGCATCCCTTTCTCACACATAAGTGCGTATTTGGACCATGTTGTTATGTTGCTACAGAGTTACAGAATTGCAGAACTGAATACCTAAGAATTAAATAAGTTCTTCAATGTGTGTGTGGATAATGTAAGAAATAAAGAAATTTCCATTGATTCATAACTTTCAGGAGAAAAAATCCTTTCTGAAAGGTCTATCACATTTGTCTACCCAGGTCAGATGGAGTTGGCTTCTCTGTTAGTTTATGTGTAAAGGAGGAATTAATTGTGTTGATGCTTATGTTTAATAATGTTTAAAGTGTTTCTGTTCCTGCGAATGCCCACAGAAGTCTGTATTTCAACCTTTGAACCATGTAAATCAAGTTTTGATAGGACTGACTGCCTTTTATATATGTAGCTTGAATCATAAATGTTAAAGTAACCTCTGCCACTGTCTACGGACAAGATGGCTAAGCTGCTCACATTGGTGTTTTGCAGCATGACAGGGCCTCAGTGCAGATCATGATCACAGGAAGCAAACTCTGCTGAGCAAGATCTTGTTGAAGGTCAGCAGAATTCTCCATCCCAATGGGGGCTAAACCCCAAGGCATGGAAGACCCTTAATTCATTTTGAAGCCTGCACTATTTAGAGATGAGCTGCTGTTTAGAGAAGCAGACCCGAGGTCAGCCCTGTGGCTAGTATCTGTGAAGAAGCTTTTCAACCTGGAAACTTTTCTCTGCAGAAATATTTCAGCGCCAAGGCATGTATGAAGATCTCTCCCAGCTCCTAAGCAGCATAGGAAACCTTTGTCCCACACATCTTGTAAACGCGGCAGGGGGCCACCATTGTGCTGTGCATCTTCTGAGCACCGCAGGAGGAGGCTTTTGTCTGACACAGTGGGCAGGCGCTGTAGGAGGGCACCTTTATCCTGCACAGCCAGTAATCGCTCTGCAAGAGTGAATTATGGTGATTGCAGAGCTCTTCTCTCTCCAGACACTCTGGTTTCAGAAGGAGTTCGTCAGCCTTGCTAGGTGGAGAGCTGCTTTTCCTGAGTGAAAGTGGAAAGGGAAGACAGTAAAATGCCTTTGCATGTGTGTGTGCAAATGGCCATCAGGATCCTTCACACAGTCATATTGCATGACCACCCCTGCAGGCACCATTCCAGTTTCAATCTTTGCTTTTCCTCTTCTCTATTTTTCCTACCCATTTAGGCTGCCCTTTTAATTATTATTTCTTTGTTCCTTCTTATGTGTGTACAATCTTCTATTCCATATCCTATTCCTATATTCAATATCTATATTCTCAATATTCTTTCAGATGACTAATAACCACATTTAAAAGACTTGAGCCCAAATACCAGTCCCTCTGGATTTTCACAGGTATATTTTCAACCCCATATTATTACTTACTATTTGTCTTCTCAAATGCTTTAACCACTTCCCCAAAAGTGTGCCAGCACCCATTTCTTAGAGCCTGAGATAATGTACAATGGGAGAGACATAACTCTGCATCTGTGAGATGAGATGAGATGAGATGAGATGAGATGAGATGAGATGAGATGAGACGAGATGAGATGAGATGAGATGCTAAGTTTGGACCCTGTAGAGATGCCATGTGTACTGTAGGTGCTGGTGGACATGGGAGCTGGAGCCAGCACAGGCGTGGCAGCACACATTTGGGAGCTGCATTACCATAGATCTCAAGTGTTTGGGGGCCCCTTGACTGTCGTAAAGCCAACTGATGTGCAAATGAGAGGTAGGAGTGACCACAGCCCATTAGATAGTGAAGGTCATAATCCATTTTAAGTGATTACATTGGTTCCCACTGCCCCAAGATTGCAAGGTTGTCCTTTGTGGAAAACAAAGCAATGGATTAAGTCTCTCACCTGATGATTTTTGTTATTCAATAAACTTTGGGTTTTATCTGTTCTTTTGAGCCTGTTGTGTCTGCTGTTATCCTGAAGGTCCTTGTGATTTTTTATAATGTTGATCTCTACTAATACTCAGACATGAATTTTATGTGTGGTAGTTAGTTTCAATTAATCCTCCTTTTCTCAAATTAGAAATTTTTTTCTTCTTATCCCTACCACAGTCCTCTAGTACCTACCTGATTGTACATGAATTCTCAGAAATAATTGCCAGTAGTCCAGCAAGTTCATTAATTGATTCCCTGAAGACCCACATATGCGTGTCATCCAGACCTGATGATTTGGATATTAAATTTTTAGAAGTATTCCCTTACCTGATTTTTTGTATCAACTGTATTGGCAAGTCTTCATTATTTCTAATTATATATTTCTTTGTGGTGCTTGGTAAATTGATTCTGGAACTTGTTCACTGTTTTACAGTCATTACTCATTTCACCTCACACATTATTGGTTCCACCATCTCTTCGGAGCTTTTTTCCAGTGATGTTATGCACATGCTAAAATATATATTCATTTCTCTCTGCATCTCTCCATGCTGGCACCTGGGAGGCTATTTGCTTATTTCTGTCATTTCTTGTAGGGTGTGCCCAGCCACTGCCCTGGAGGGACTTCTGCTGAGATAAGGAGATTGCTCAATCTCCCAGCAGAACTCCCCTGGAAAGGCAACCACTTTCCAGTTACAGAGAGAACAAGACAAACCCAGAATCCTCTGGGAGACCCTATACAGATCCTTTGTAACCCATTGGCCCTTACCCTCTGACACCCACCCCCAGTATCCCTATAAAGCTAGCCCCCTGCTCCTGCAAGGGCAGAGAGAGCCTGTCCCTGGCCTCCCCTTTGCCAGACTAATAAAGCTGTCTCGTGCGGAACAGCTACACGGGCCTCTCGTCTCTCTGCCTGGTCTGGACTGGAGGCTGCCCTGCAGAGCTGAGCTGAAATCACAAGCTGACAATCACTAAAGAGCTGACAGCTTCTGCATGGGCCCTCCTGGCCAGCAGCTGAGGGAAGACACTGGGCCCTGGGAAGACGATCTCTTTTGGGACCATCTCTCTGGACCGGTCACAGCTTCCTTGGTCAGAGCTATTGACCCCACACCAGCTGCCATAATTTCTCTCAGTGAGGCTGGGACTAGGAGGGATTTATACTTTTTTATTCTGCAGTTGTAGCCTTTGCATATTCTAGAATATTCTAGCTGTTTCCCACACTTAAAAGGTTTTTTATATCTTTCCCATGCAGCGTGCTCCTAAGATTTCTCAAAGAATTAATATCTGAAATCACTACATGCTGTGCAACAGCCCATCAATTAATACAATATATTGAATAATGTGGGTTATCATCACGGCTGTTGAAATTAGTGAGCACTAAGAATATATATCTCAGAGGACCTTGGCTTTAGAACAGCTGCTTCTTATTGTCTATCTCTTAAAAATTATTCTTTCTATCAAAAAATAGATGGCTGTTCATGTATTTAATTTAGATCTCTGTTCTACTAAATACGCAACTGAGATTGCAGTCGTCAGTGATATTCTTCCTCTGGCAAAAACCTTATGGCCAAGTCTGTTCTAACCCTTAGGACATAATTCCACTTGCTTTGGTTGAATTTTCCAAGCCTTTGGTATATAAATCATAAATGCACAGTCTGTGCAATGTTAAATTTTTAGGGCTCTCCCTTTAGTAGCAGTTGAATGTGAATACATAAGGGCAAAATTTGACCTTTAAAAATGACTATAAAGGGCCAAGAAAAGCAAGCTTTTCTTATTGCAGTATTAATCAAGCAAAGAATCATCATAATCCTGGAAACTAAATATCCATTGTAGTGATTTCATCACCAGGGAGATGTTCATCTGCTAGTAAGATTGTTACTAGGAAAGGGAAAATAGTGAGTGTTAAAATTACTTTAGACTGCTGAATCATTGAGTCCCTCTAGACTCAAAGCTTGAATTGTTTTTTGAGAAGAGTGGGTTGAGAGGAGTTGCCACAGGAAAGCTGTAGGTTAATCAGTTTCAGTAACACTAGTGAATGTGGGCATGATCTCTCTTGAGGACATGAGGAAAGTGCATGGGAGAAGGCAGGATGAAGAAAGAGACAGAGAGGCTACAGAAACGTACTGTTTTGTTGTTTTTTGTTTCTGGATGGCCCTTCCACAGAGGAAGATTGTTGATGAGAAAGGAAGAAAGGGGAGAAAAAACAATATAATATTCACAACCTATATTTTCATCTAATTTATCCAGTGGATACTAATGAGGATTATTACAATCAAGACAGAGATGCAGGCAGGCAGAAATGAGAAATATGTGTTTGTGTGGGAAATGTCTGTGATGGGGCCAGAAAGACACCTGGAAAGATGTTTTGCCTTCAAGGCTCAAAGTGGTGTTTACCATATGCTGTGACACATGCATGTGAGAAGGATGGGAAACACCTGTGCAGGAGTGTCCTTAAGGTGTGCTAGGACAGCCTATCCCTCCATAAAATCAACTTTGGTAGGCAAGGTGTGTGTGCATGGTGGCAGTGGGCAGTCATAGTGTACCGAGCCAAGCCAAGTCCTCATGGACATGTCTGTTAGGCTGCAGGTTTTACTGGAAGGGAAGCTTTATCCTCCTGCTGTGTTGGGCCACCTCTGTGTTTCCAAGGTGAGGAGCAAGTCTTGGTGAATATTGCTATGGAATGGCCTATAGGGGATGGGATAGGTGATCTGTATTGAAAGCCACCTGCAGGATAGAATCACAGAAACTTTTGTGTTGGACATGACCTTCAAGATCATGGAGTCCAACTCTTAACCCCACACTGTCAGGTCCAGCACCTGATAGAATGGTGCAAAGAGAATTTCTACAATGATGGGTGAATTTGAAGGTGGAAAGCATTTGTATAAAAGGAGCATGTGGAAAATTTCTGGAAGATGTCATGAATTGCCTCCATACAATGAATATGGAGGGGGGAGGAAAATCTGTGTGTGCACGTGACATAGATGCTCTTTGTACAAAAACATCTCTTTGTGTGGGAAATAGTGCCTTTCCAGAGAGGGTTTTTTGGAGTGTTTTTTTGCTTGTGTGATGGCTGCCTTTGAGGGAGCAGAGGCGTGCAGTGTGACAGGTAGTGCCTCCATCAAAGACTTTCTGGAGGGGACGGTGTGCATGGACCCACCAAGGATGGGTGCATGCTCCATGGATGGGTGCATAGAGGTAAGTGTCCTGACAGGGATGTGACGGTGGGTGTGCAGCAAATGCCATGCCAGAGCAGCCACCCCCTATCCCCAGGGACTGATGGCCACCCTGCGTCCTGCAGGGACCATCATCCACCCTGGACTGCATCCCTCTCCACCTGGCAGTCCATGGGCACTGTGTCCCTCATTGTTGTCACCCCCAGATTGTGATACTGTCACAGAACTGTTGCTAGGCAACAAATGTGGTTACCAGGTCTCAACGAATAGCTGAAGGGGAAAGTGAAGTGTTGCACCATTGTAGAGTAACCATAGCAATGACCTACTATTACAGACTAAAGAATTATCATTAACAATGTTAAAGTATCAAACAGAGGCCCAGGATCCAAAGACTACCAGGCAGCATCTCTGCATAATTGGGTTACCCAGGAAGAGGTCCCAACTCTTTCACACCTCTGGGCTCCCTATCTTCATTGTCTTGGTTTTGTTTTGGGGCTTGGTGGTGGGGGAAAGGAGAGGGGGTGTGGTTGTTTAAATAAAGCACATGGACTGTATGTTGAGGAAGACACTTGCAAAACAATAGAAGCACCCACCAAAAAAAATTACAGAGGTAAATCTGTGGGCAAAGAGAAGATACAAACAGGAAAGGCCCACTTTACTGTCTCAATACAATCTATGGGAATGGGTGCACAAAGGATGCCTTCGTGATGCATGAGATTTAGTTCAGATCAAGTGTTCTCTTTCACTTGAAAATACATATGCCAGGGTAAGAACAGTATAAAATGAAAAATAAATAATACAAAGTGTGCCTGAAAAGTAGACAGTTTCTTTTTCCCAAGGTCAGATAGAAGAGGTGCTTCAATGAAGCTTTTATTAGCCAGGTGCTTTGGGATCTTATTTTTCCAGATACGAGACATGTTGAGGATCTCTGACTTGTGATATGGGTGGCCATGCATGTGCGCGTGTGTATGTTTGTGCATGTGTCTGTCTGCATGTGTGTGCAGTTGCTCCTGTTCACCTGCCCCAGAGCTCAGCAGCAGGACAGCCCTGACCCTCCCCAGGCTCCCTCCAGACCAGCTGCAAGCAGCTGGGTGGCTTCCCTGGGTTTTGCATTTTTGTATTTTATGGAGCATTTATCGTGTGAACAGCCAGCAAGTCATAGAACGACCCCTAGTCAAACTGTCACCTTTGTGTTTTGCAGGTACAGAACGCCATGAACTAACTTCTTGGAAGAGTTTTCCATCTATTTTCAAGTTCTTCAGCGAGGCTGTAAAGGCAAAGAACAGCTTGGTGAAACCAACCCCAACACGGCGCTCCAACAGGATAAAATATGAAGAATTCTAAAAAGAGGGGAGGAAGAAAACCCACCACCACCAATGTCTTTGCTGCTTGTTTTCTGCAAGGAGTCTCCCAGCCCCTCATTAGATTGTTTTCTTCCTAGAGCACAGGGTCGTGATGTATACATCTAAATAGCGTTTTGCATTATTTCTAGATGAGTGCAACTGTCAAAGCAATATGGGTTCACTGGTTGTGCTTCCTGTGGGCTGTAACTTGGATTTTGTGCTGCCCATCAGTGTGCAGATTAAGGCTGACAGTGGTACTGCACAGTGCAGCATGGTGCAGCTCTAATTGCCCTGACATAGCCCTGCACCAAGCTGATGCCAGAATTTAACAGCTTCATCGCAGTCCTATCGCCTGCAGGAATTTTTGCAGCTTCCTTCTATTTTGAGACAGAACAAAATAGGAATTACTCTTTTTTAAAAAACAGCCCTAACTCAAACGTGTTAACCAGCCTATGAATTTACACCCAGTAGCCTTCTCTTTCTCTGGGACCAGGTGGGATTCACTTTTAACTCTTTCATTTTTCTGCTGGCAAGAGTGTCCAAGAAATTTGGCCCAGAATTCTAGAAAGGCTCCATTGTTGATGTGATTTTCTTTTGCTAGATTAATGGCGTTATCTGTAGGTCTTCTCTTCCTTTGGAAAGCTCTACTTAAAAAAAAAATGCCTATTCATTAACAGGCTGGATTACACTGTGAAATATGACAGCAAAAAAAAAAGAGACACACTGCATATTTTCCTATTTATTTTTAAACGCAAAGATGCTTCCATTTTCATACTCTGGGTTTGTAATGCCTTGCCATCCCATGGTTATCCCTTTTCCCTAAACTCACAGGTTCATCCCGTTTCCCAGACTCTCAGACAAAGGTCGGCCAGCAGGGCACTCTATTTGGGGATTTCACACCATGCACAGGGGGTATGTGGCTGTAGCCACAACTGTTGCTTTAGGCAGATTTTCTCCGCTAACACTAAGGGAAAAGATGTGCTTGATAGCAAGTGCTCTAATTAAGCTCCTTTGGTGTTGATAGTACTAAGTTAAAGTGGTCGTTTCTTTAATGGCCGTGCCCACCTCACCTCTGATGCTGTTAGTGACAAGGAGACACCATTCAAACACATGAGTTTTGACCCAATCCCACCCTCTCCTCATGCAATGTGTCCAATCCTACAGCTGGAGGCTAGAAATGGTGGTGGGGAGCGTTAAAACGAGTGATGCCAAAGCAGGGGCACCTTCCTACGCCACAGAGCAAAAGCAGAAGTGCTCATAGTGAGGTGCAAAGGGAAACCCAGCTGGGTTTGGGCCTAAATTCTCTGGGTGGGGGGCTGTCAGCACCCACGGAGTGCTCACATCCCTACCTGCTCATACTGGCAGCAGGGCTTCACTTCCCCAGCTCCTGTTTCCTGTCATCTCACTGTGTTGAAGCTCTGCCCTTGGGGAGGGGTGCTTGGAGCACCTCACCAGGGCAGTGGGGGAGGTGTCAGGCCATGCCTACGCAGAGGGAAGTGCTGTGTCTGTGCCTCACAGTTTTTCTTCCCAGAGGGGAACCTGTTACTGGGGAGAGAGGACTGCACCCAGCTTCCTCAGCCCTCCAATCTCTGCATTTACTCCCAGTCAAAGGATGCTGCTGCCTTTGGCCAGCCTGATCCCCCACTGCGGGGGTCTGCAACCCCCCTCTCCCAGGCCTGCATCCACACTGGCCCCCTGGACCCTGTGTGTTTAGGGGTAAGGCAAGAGTTTACATGCTGTGGTTTGAGTGTCTTGTGCTTTGTCCCACAGCCAGGGAAGATGTGGAGGCCAGGGAAATTTGCACACACCAGACCCGCCACTCTCCATCTCTGTGGAGGTGAGATGGAGTCTCTAGGGTGCCCAAATATTAGAGGAGCAGATCTATTTTTGTAACTGTTGATGACAAACAAACTGTACAAAAATTTTTACTGTAATGCTCATCATTTTCTAAAGAATTTTTCTTTACTGTGCCCCGGGCCCAGCTCACATTATCGCTCCTGTGGGGGGCTGTAGAGCAGAAGGGATCCTTACCACTAGTACTGCTCTGCTTGCAGTGAAGAAAAAATAAAGATGCTCTCTTCTCTCCTCCTTGCACAGTTTGTGTCCTTGGACTAAGCTCCATAGGAGCCGCAATCTCTGGTGGGTAGGATGGGGGCTGCATGGGCAGCAGCTCCACCAGCCTCGGAATACATGCAGAAAGGGCAGGTGTGTTTGCAAACAGGACCCTGTACAGTTGCTGGGTTGGGGATGGAAGGTGTGAGCAGGGTGTGAGGGGGGTGAGGCTCGTTTGTACCACAGAGTGGGCTGCATGTCCAGCCCTGTGGCTCAGCCCATGTGAGCATGAGCTTTTCTCCACGCCCCCACATCATCCATAGGAAGCCATATAGGCAAGTGTGCCACACCATCCTCTTCCCTTTAGCTGTTCATAAACATGAAACCATGTAAAAATACACCAGGAGAGGGATTTGATCAGTTCTTTTGGGAAAAGGACTTTTTGCAGGGGGACACAGGCTAGAGATGGAGGAGGCAGCATCTCTGGCCCCAGCGGCAGAGGATGCATGGGCTGCAGAAAGAGAGGAAGGTGTGGGAGCATCCCAGCATGTACTGCCAGACTGCCAGATTCATGTCACATGAAGAAGTGACAGTGGTAACCCTGAAGCACACTAAGGAGGGATGAGTTGATTTAGTCTATTCCTCGGGATCTATGTTTATAAAGATGCACACCACTGGCCTCTCATGCCATGATGTCTTCAGGAGACAGAGGTCTGACATCAACCTCCTCCTGGTTTCATCACAGGAATGTTCCCTGACATGCTGCAACAGCCTCTTCCCTAGGTAACATGGAACTAGGTGTGCAAAAGTGACCAAAAAAAAAACCAAAAACCCACACCCAAACCAACAACAGAAAACCAACAAAACTGACCTTACAATAGGATCTAGGAAAATCCCCCATCTCCTTGCCACCTGAAAGGTTTGCACACCATTGTGCAAGTCAAAATGCCACCATTGAAGCCATGGACCAATGAGAGCAGTGCTTCCTTGTTGAGAATGGAGAGCAAGAAAGAAGTGTTCCTCACAGAAAAGAGCCAGCAGACCCCAAAACACAGCAAGATGTGGGGTAAAAGAAAAAAAAGGAAGGGGGGAAGCAAAGATAGCCCTCATCTTCATTGTGCATACATGGCAGTACACTGGTTATAGTTACAGTCCTCACAGTGTGATCCTCCCAGACTCAGAAGAAGCTGCTGCTTTTCATGGAAATGTGCATTTTTCCTCTCTCTCTGAGAAACATCACTTATTGTGGGTAGTGGGGCTTTTTTTCCCTCTAGAAATTTCATTTAGAAGTACAAATGAAAAGTGTCACATCTAAAACTGCATGGAGCCACATATTGCACCATTCTCAAGTCAACCAAACCAAAAATAACCTGCCAAGAATGTGTACATCCATCGTACACCAGGGTAGAGCTACATCTAACAGAGTGGAAGGATGCATGTGTGTGACTGCACACATTCATGGATCTCTCGATCTCACAGGGATGTGTGTGTGTGTGTGTGTGCGCGTGCATGTATGCGTGTGCCCACATTATGTTGATGTACTCGACAAAGTGTGAAAAATGTACTTCTAGAAAAGCTTGAAAGGAGATGTCATTTATCATTGTACCATCATAATACCACAAATTTCACTTTTCTGTTCCATTTTGGATTGCATGTGTTTGAGAGTATTTCACTAGATCAGTGACAGCTCTTTATTTGCATAATTATATGCTCTGGTCTGAAGAGAAAACTAACCCCCAAATTTCATGGGTCACCAAACTGCAACAATCAATGTTTTATCACATATGCTAAGCAAAACCTAAGGAGCTATATGAAGTTTCTTGTGGATTTTTTACTCCTCAGAAAATTAAAGATGTGCCTCCTGAATAGATGCAAAATCTTTCCAAGCTCTTTGTAGGTGAATTCTATTTGAAGGGGAAACTAGAGATTAGCTCATAGATCTGGATTTCAGACCCACTAGCATTCTTACTTCAAAGTGGATTCAGACAAGCAGCTTTACTGCATCTCTAAATTTTGCCATCCTAAGTAATGTCATTTAAATGGTGACAATCAAAAAATGAAATTAAAAGAAAATAAAAATTGGTAAAATATGAAAAATACATTCACCCCCTCTCTTATGAAGCCTATAGTGACCAGTTTCATTCTGTGCAGTTTTTTTCTTTCAGCTGGGTGCTATCCCCATATAAAGATATAGGTATTTCGTATAATATTAAGAAAACCCTTTCCTGAGCTGCAGAATTTGTTCTGGTCCATCAGTTGCATAATAACCACACACTCCAGTTAGGACACACATATTCCAAGTTTCCTTCTCAATCAAAATGCCTTGTTATGAGGAGGAAGGAACCTGGGGATGGGAACTGACTGGCACTGAAGATCCTCCACCTCCTTCTCCTCTTCCTCCATCCACACTAGTACCACTAGAAAAGTTAGCTCTTGCATTATATTATATTATATTATATTATATTATTAATATAATACAACATAATACAACATAATACAATATAATAATTCACACAAAGTACAGGAGGACCTCTCAGAGGTGTAGGTGAGCAGCACCTATCCCAGGGGACATGCTGCCCACACTTAATTTCACTCCAAACAACCCACGGAAAACCCCCAAAGTTTCTCTGGTCTCCAAGATGTAACTTTGCTGGTAGAAGTGCCCATGGAGTTTTGCTGCCTTGGAGTTTGGTCCGTCTAAGCTCTTGGGAAGAATAAACTTTTAAAAAGGGGCCTATTTCAAGTAACATGACCCTCAATGATCTCCTGACCCCATGGAAGGGAGAGCGGTGCCTGGGAAGGAGCACGCAGCCCCATGGCATTGGATGAGTTAAGCACCTGGAGAGAAGAAGCACTTCTGCTATCCCATCTGGGTTTTGGAGGGGGGGGGGGGGGGGGGGGGGGGCGTGTTTGTGCGTTTTTCTGACTTTACCATCAACTCCGGAAGCCTTGCAGGGGGAAACAGGTTTCCAGCACAGACTAGCACCTGAGAAGTTTGACTCACATTTGATTCCTGTGTGATCTCCAAACACCTGCTCCAGGCAGACACCAGCTTCGCACCACCTCCTCACCTTGTAGGAACAAGGTGAAACACGAGTGGGAAATAAAAACAGTGCTAAAACACAAGTCTCCTCACCA